>NW_028301164.1:1097500-1125000 GCF_049000335.1 Polistes dominula
GTCGTATCAAGGTAAGTTAACACGTGCCGTGCCATGTGTACCACCGGTGGTACACGTTAAGGTTGTTCTTCAGGCCACGTATACCACGGGTGGTACACTTACCATTAGAGATATTTATTTAATACACTGAAAATATATGTTTATAACTAATTGAATTCTGTAGAAAAGTATTTCCTATTAAAATATTGATGCATTATACAAACAAAATGCAGTATATAGAATATAAAGTACATAAGTTTGTTTCATTATTATATTTACAATAATTAATAATTACATGTAATTGGTGATTTTGTTAAAGCAAAATTAAATGGTCTGAATGACAAGTCAGGTAAAAAGGGCTTGGCACGGAACATGTATATATTGCAAATAATCCACTTTCATTGATAATTTAATGAAATTGTAATATGACGTTAATCTAAAATCTCTTGATTTAATTAAAAGAACAAATTTTTTTTTATTTACTCTCTGTGATACGAGATATTTATAACAAAATTGAACTTAATTAACATATAATAGGTCGATAAGGTATAGAAGAAAAGAATATTTTTAAGAATTTAATATTGATATAAGTTGATTATTTTTTTTTTTTTTTTTTTTAAAGTTAACGAGAATTTGAGAAACAATTGTAAATTCGTTAATTTGTCTTGGAAACATTCGCTAATCAAATATTTTCCTGAAATCCATTAAATCTATAATTTAATTACACCGGTTAAGAATTATTTCAAAGTCGACAAAAAAAACAAGCTATCCACTTCTTGTAATTAAACGAATAAAGTAACTTTTTACGGGTTCCTTGCTACCCTAACATACAACGTACTAACACCTAAAAGAGAAAAAACCCTTATTCTTCTTCTTCCCCTTCTTCCATTTATTTCTTCGATCTTTACGAAACAAATAAGATAAACCTTTACATCCCGTTAAAGATAAAAAAAGAAAACTCTCTTATCATTTCGTTAAATTCCAAGAGTTTATCCTTAATGGCTTACCATCAAAAAAAAAAGAAAAAATAAGAGAAAGAGAGAAAGTGTTGGATAAGAGAACACGTCATTTGTTTATTTTATTTTATTTTTTTTTTTTTCGTTTTCTTATCATTCCGACTGTACAAGAATTTCAAATATTTTTTTCTTTTTTATTTTCTTTGGTAACCATCGAATTAAAATATATTTTTTTCGTCTTTTTTTTCCTTTTCTTTTTTTAAATCTTCCTTCGATATTATATGGAAAGAATATAAATCAAATTTTATTCGTTTCAAGAGAAATCTTTTATGACAGATGATGATGCATCATCGATCGGTTTGAAATATCATTCGTTCGAAGACACTCGGTAATTCAAGCTTGACTACTCGTCCATCCACATCGTTTTATATCATCCTTCCGCTCGTGAAACCACCATATGGCACTCGCCATAACGACTACCAGTGTTACGTGCACCTGTCCTTTCCTCCCGCCCTCCCTCCTCCTTTATTTCGATACCTTACTCTTAAAACTTAACGTTACTTTTCAACGACTTGGCGGCCCTTTTATTTTTTACTTAACCAGGGCACGATCCGATCATCTCCCATCTGATTTTCTTGAAATTTTTGGCACACTTGTAATAGCCTATGAGAATGGGCATCTACCATGAAAATGGACTCTTTCATTTTTAGTACAATATCTATGCATAATTATATATAAATTCTATATATAATCCATAAATGTTTGACATTTAATTAAATATAGTAATATATATATATATTAAATATTATAAATATAATTTTAATAATTATTTGATCGATGCACAATTATATAAAAATTCTACAAAACCCAATAATATATTTGGAATCTATTTAAATATATAATAATTTATATTAAATATAATATTAATATTATAATATTATTAAATATAATATTAAATATAGGTAAACATAATTTTAATAATTATTTGATCGATGCACAATTATATAAAAATTCTAAAAAAAATCCATAAATATGTTTGACATCTATTTAAATATAATAATATATATTAAATACAACATTAATATTAAAATATATTATTAAATATATAATATTAATATTATAATATTATTAAATATAATATTAAACGTATATAAATATAATTTTAATAATTATTCGATCGATACAAAATTATATAAAAATTCTACAAAACCCATAAATGTTTAACATCTACTCAATATAGTAATACATTGCATATATTATAAATATAATTCAATATATATATATATATATTTATAAAAATAACATAAGCTTTTCTGGTGATAGAAATAAACGTGAGAATGAAATGAAAAGCTAAAAAAGTTTCAAGGCGAAACTTCGTGCCACATTGTGCCACTTACTTTTACATGACCGGTAAGAGAAGTCAGTCGATTTGTAGAAAGCGTTACTGCTGTGTTGATCGTTACATTGAACATACTAACGTAAGACGAACATATATAACAGAGAGAAATAAAGAGAGAGAGAGAGAGAGAGGGAGGAAAGGTTTCGTGAAAGGCTCCTGCCATTCGCCAAAAGAAAACTTTTGACTTGAAGCAAGCAACGAGCCTCTAATTTGCCTCCATCGTGTATTTTTATCTTGTAAGTTGGTCCACCTCGAGAGCACAGTATTATAAACACACACATACACACACACACACATGTTGATACACACATGTAGATACACATATACAATACATACTGCAAGAAACTAGCCATGGCACGCTTCTCATTCTCGCTTATCTTATTTGCATTTCTTTTTTCAAGCAAGTTTCATTAACCCTTGACCCCATAGCCAACGAAAAAGATACACAGAAAATACGAAAAGAGAAAAAGAAAGAGAGAGAGAGAAGTTTTTTCTTTTCTTATTCTCTCTTCGATGAAAGAAATAAAGAAAAGAGAGAGAGAGAGAGAGAGAGAGAGAGAGTGAGGGGGGGAAGTAAAAAAAGGTATGAGGAAGCGAGCTATGGTGAACCTTCGAGCACGTAAAATAAACTCCAGCTGAATATTCATACCCCCCTACCAACCGTAAATATTCCCTCAACGATAAATTCCGGTACTTCTTTCGTGAATTCCGGTAATCCTGCAGAAAAAAAGGGTTGAAGGGAAAGATATAGGGATATATACTGTGAAGAAAAAATAAAAAATATGAAAAAGACTCTTTTTCTTGTTTTTTTTTTTCTTAATTTCTTTCTTTCTTTCTCTTTGTCCTACCGTATAACTCAAAAGAAAACGATACTCGTCTTGGAAGTTAAAATCGACGATCGTTAACTGCCACGATCTTTTGGTTGTAAATCATGAAATTATCGGGTAGAACTAAATTTTTCTTTTATGACATTTGCGGAAGCGAACGAATATGGGGAATAATCCCGAATACTTGTGGGTTTTACTTAACACCATGAAAATACACGACTTATTTTATTCCACTCCAGTAAAATATAATTTTTCTTTTCATGAACAACTAAGGTGTCTTCTTAAATAAAAAAAAAAAAAAAAAAAAAAAACAGAACAAAATAAACAACCAAAGTATTGTAGATAAAATTACTATAGAAATTATTTTCCTTTTTTCAATTATTTATATATTTTAACAATCAATAAAATTATTTTAAAAATATTGAACATTTTTAATTTGATAAAAAGGAAAACAAAAATATGACATTTATCTGATAAGAAATATCGATCTTGTATTAATTGGAAAATATTTCTGAGAGAACACCATGCTTTAGAAAAGGTCGATATCGGTTGGTGGTCAATAGTTGAAAGGTCCAACCTTCCAACTTCGAACTAGTGCAACTAAACCTTACTACAGGTGTATATGTTCACCTAATGGACTAAACGAGTTTTCGAGATAGTGCACCATCATTATAAATACATTTAATAGTCTTTTAAAATTTAAATTGCAAGACACGAAAAATATATATAAAAATATATATATATATATATATATAAAAGTAGAAAAAGAAATACTTACAGAAAAAAAAGGACAAAGAGAGAGATAGACAAATTGTAAGATAAATCAAAAGAAAATAATATTACAAATATAACTAATAGAAAAAGAAATATAAAGAAAAATTGTAAAATAAATTTTAAAAAAAATAATATTACAAATATAACAAATAGAAAAAGAAATATAAAGAAAAATAGTAAAATAAATTTAAAAAAGAAATAATATTACAAATATAACAAATTGTCTTTATTTAAATACTTACATAATCAAACATTAGTTTTGTTCAATACGTTATCATGATTTCACCAGTGTTTTATTTATTACTAAAAATAATATAAAATAACAATAATAAAGAAGAAGAAAAAGATGAAGAATTAAAAGAAGGATAATGTTAAATGAAACAAAAATCACAGAAGTACATTTGAAAAAGGCATACCGCCTGTGATAATCGATGCCACCTGTTCCTTTGGCACACGATTCTTCTTCGGTAAGAAATATTCGCAGGTAAAGAAAAAGAAGAAGAAGAAGAAGAAAGACAAGGAAGAGGAGATGAAAAATAAGAAGAAAAATAAGAATAAAAAATAAGAATACGAATAAGAATAAAAAGAAGAAGAATCTCGTGTTCTGTGAATATCGTACAGAAGCATTTCCTCGAGTGGACCACCTGTAGGTAGTCGGTGGCTCTCGGTACAGCTTCGGGATGGCAAACCACTAGCGAACCGCAAGACGCGGTAATTACGCCGAAAGAAGACTGAAGAGTAAGAGTAAAAGGCCTTCACGTTAAAAAAAAAAAAAAAAAAAAAAGAGAGAAAAACAGAGATAGGAAGAACGGAAGAAATGAAAGAAAGA
This sequence comes from Polistes dominula, assembly GCF_049000335.1. NCBI lineage: Eukaryota > Metazoa > Arthropoda > Insecta > Hymenoptera > Vespidae > Polistes > Polistes dominula. Next base: position 1,102,265 of record NW_028301164.1, read on the forward strand.
TAGAGAAAGAAGGAAGATAAGAGGGATGTTTCAGCGGAAAAAAATAAGTGGCAACAAAACGGCGAAACCACATAAAAAAGCACTTAAAGGGGGTCGGAGCATGCGAAAGAAAACGGTGCTTTGGTTTCTGAAGACATTAGAGAGAGAGAGAGAGAGAGAGAAAGAACCATAGACACACACAAGAACGCATATATATACTTACGCATAAATACAATATTATATACAAAGGAAGAAGAGGAAGAAGAAGAAGAAGAAGGATGAAAAAAAAGCGAGAAAGAAGAAGTGAAAAGAAAAAAGGAAGAATCTCAGTGGCACGGGTGCACGAAGCGTGACAGTGGGTGCGCGCAAGAGAGCACCTGCCCATTCTTGGAGAGCTATACTGCCATGTGATTTATGGAAATAAAGGGTAGGTGGGACAAGGAGAAACGACAGGGTCCATTCTCTTTCTCTCTCTCTCTCTCTCTCTCTCTCTCTATCTTTTTCTTTCTTTCATTCTCCCAAGAGTCCTCTTCCACCGAGACGAGATATAACCGGCTTCGGTAAGAAGAAACGAACGTGATACACCACTCTTGTACGTGTTCGCCACCATTCCTACCAACTCGGCTATATTTTTCTGTTTGTCTCTCTTAACAGTTCGACGAATAAGGATATGGGGGGGGGGCTTGAACAAATTATACCCTAGATAGTAAACTCGCTAACGTGTTTTAAGATGAAGAAAAACTATTAAAAATGATTTCAAGTATCGAATGATCTAGAAATATTGAAGAATCATTCTCTTTTTCATTTTAAATTCTTTTCCTATTTCTTCTTATTCTTCTGAGAAAACTTATAAAATATACCTATATGTATATATATATATATATATATATATATATATATCTGTCATGGTTGTCACGATAGATCACAATTAAGAAACGTGTCGTAAAATATAAACGAAGTAACTAACGCGAAATAATCACGAGTATAGCGTCAATTGGTAATAACAACAACAATTTCTTAATAGGGGACAATTTCTAAATAGAAATCGGAAGACAGGAACCGGAAGACAGATATATAGATATAGATATACCATATATAACAATGTTATATACTTCTCTCTCTTTTTTTCTTTTTTTTTTCTTACTGGCATAACACGAGGCTTTTACTCGCAATTGCAAAGTATTCCGCAAAGTAATGTCCACGTGTCACGCGTTTCTCCGATCGACCACACGCCTACACTTGGATACGTACGAGAGAGCATTAACGTTACAACAACTGGACCAAAGAAGAAGAGCCGTAAAGCGGTGTTACGTTTAACTTCGTCTTCTTCATCCTCCACCCCCTCTTCTATAATTCTACTCTCTTTCTCTTTATATTCTCGCATATATATATCTCATTCTATCTGTCTCTTTCTCTTTCATACATTTCTTTACTATACCTTTACGTTGAACACCCTCGAGGCAAACATTCCCTTCGTTTTTTGTTTTTGTTTCTTTCTTTCTTTCTTTCTTTCTTTCTTATTATCTTTCCCTTTCTCTTCCTCTTTCATACACATATAAAGGATCAGAGGACGAACGCGTACTTCCTCAGTACTTACGACCGTCCCCAAGTAGTTTTATTCTGTCTGGACGCGTGGGCGGGTGCGGGATGACTCGTAGAACTTAAGGGGCCATCTCCATTTGCCGATTACTTTCCCCACCCAATATCTAACCCCCCTTCTTCTTTCCTTCCCTTCCCTTCCTTTCCCTTTTTTTTTTTTTACTTTCTTTCTTCTTTCGCCCATTTCCATCGAAGCAAATGAGTGTGAGTGAGAGAGAAAGGTAGAACGATATCGCGTGAAACCAGCCACTCGTCTAACTTCCAACGAAGTGCGGCCGATCGTGAAATTGAAGGAGGAAGAAAAGAAGGGAAAAATAAGGCCTCCTTCTTCTTTTGCGGGGGCGACGACAAAACTCGACTACGGTAGACACCTCTTCTTCTTCTTCTTCTTCTTCTTCTTCTACCTTTTTAAAAACCGAAATTACTCGCTTGGAATTTATCTCGACCACGTGAGTACTTACAACTCACCTTATTTTCTTTTCTTTTCTTTTATTTTATTTTATTTTATTTTAGTCGTAGAAGCCTACGCGCTCGCGATATTTTCACATTTTTCTTTTTTCTTTTTTCTTTTTACCACCTAGTGCATGTAAGAAAGAAATATGATCGTTGTTAAAATGATCGAGCATCGAGCTAGTTTCAATTATGATTTTTATTCAAATAACTGGTAAGTAAGTGGGACGTATCACTGAATGACTCATTGTTTTAGTTTCTAATTAGTCGATTTATTTAATGGATCGTTTATTTCTTTTTTTTTTTTTGTTGATAAGTTATAATAGAAACGTTGTATCGGATTTGATAGAATTTTTTTGCGAAATAATAAAATATAATAAATAATCATCTGAAGATCGATTGTTTTCGTTGAAAATTGTGTGTTAATAGTTAATAAAAATAACAAGAGGAATAAAAAGGAAAGCTAGAGAGACAAGTAACGCATCCGTTTAAATTCTATGGTACAAAAGGAACGAGGAATTTCCGAGGCACGCGCTGACGGTAATGTGGCATAACGTTGTATCTGACGAATGGGCTCGTACGGTCGTCTGACCATAAGTATGTATGGTATATATATATATATATATATATATATATATATATATATATATATATATATATATATATGCCAGAGGTTTTATGCTAGTGCACATGCGAGTCACGAGACGGCTTATATCATAATTATAGGATTCGTCAAAATCCTTTGTAACAATACCTAACGGTTTGTTTTCACAAAGCGCATTCACTCTGATTGTATGGGGTGGTTTAATTATTAAAAACTATAGAAATATTTCTCATTTTTGTTACCAATGACACAAGAATATTAAAAACAACAAGAAGAGTTAACACAGATATAAATACATACGTAAAACGTAAAGGTCCTAAGGCACTGTTAAAGGGAGAACCTGGCAAGTCATTTTTCTTATGTCGTTCACGGACAAAGCCCAAACCACTTCGTGAAGAGACGAGAGTGAGAGAGATGAAAAAAAAAAGCAAAAAGGAAAGAAAAAAAAGTCTCCCTCGCGTGGGCCCAGAGGCAAGTCGTTTTTGGCCAGAAGAGTAACCGGAGTGTGCCCCATGGAAGACCAAAGGGCCCACCTGCCCTTACCACGAAGGACCCCCCTTTTACGTCCACTTTATTAGCTATTATTATACGCGTGCTTTAGCTCTGCTTTCCTTCCATCTTTCCGTTTCTTTCTTCTTTCATATTGTCCTGTCCCTTCCCTTCCCTTCCCTTCCCTTCCCTTCCCTTTCCTTTCCTTTTCTCTTTCTCACGAGGCACGCCCGCGCCTGTTTAGAAATATTTCACGAATGCTTTTTGACTTAGGTTAGACCAAACCACAGAAGAAAGAGTTCGTTATTTCTATCCTATATTCTATGGTTTTCTTTACGTTGGTTATTCCAACGTAGCCTAAACAAGTGACTCCAAACTCAACTCTCTCTCTTTCTCTTTCTCTTTTTGTTTCTCTTTTAAAAATCTTGAAAAATTTCTACCTCCGAAATTACACGCACGCAATAATACTCCTATCTTCTTTATTTAGTCTTCACAATCCTTTTCCTACTACTATTTACCTTACGTTTTGGTATTAGTGACACGAATAAATACCAAGTGTAAAAACCGGTTTGTTGTTAGAGAGAAAGAAAGAAAGAGAGAGAGAGAGAGAATCATGGGAGAGCAATTACGTGACGTAAAATAAGGCGATTAAACGCGACCATCTCCTATGGGATAAGATTTCTGGAGCAACCAGATCCTCTCTTGGATTTTCTTCTTTCATCGGATTCTCTCTTTCTATATATATATATATATATATATATATTTTTTTTTTTTTTTAATTCCATTTCTATCTCGTCAACTTCATTAAAGTAATCTCTATAAAATCCTCATGACGTAACCTTTAATCCCTATACGTACAAATGATACGTACAAAATACAAATAAAAAATATAAAAATACAAATGTAAATAAAAAAAATATATATATATCTATAAAACGATCAGCAATTAATTGAAATGAATTTGCATTCGTAGAAATTTTAAAGGAAAAATAAAGTTAACAAAGGAACATATTATTAAATGACGATGTGGGTTTTTTGAAGAAATTATTTCAACATTGTATGCATTTGTGTTTATCTATAATACATAATCGGTGGAACAGTTTGGCGCCAAGGACCAATAAACGTGCGATTGGCTATCGGAAGCCAAACTCAAAACCATACAATTTGTCATCTTTATCGAAAGGCCTCGAACTCGATTCGAGGTGGCCAAAGTCAACGGATAATCATCGGACATTGCCGCCGACGAGTGTTCGACTGTACCAAACGGTTCAACCATTCTCATGCATTCGACCGATAAGGCCACGTTCTTATTCGACCTCTTTACACCCACCCACCTCCACCTTCTACCATACCACATATACACTTATAACTCCCACGGGAATGGTTACTCCAGTTTACGATAAAATCGACCTCGAACCGAGTACTCGTCCTCGAATCTACTCCCAACAATATCCCCCATTGAGTAATTTGAGATCCCACAGTGGGAGATAAAGTCACGTGAAATGTATGCCGTGAAAGTAGAAATCTAAAGTTTATGGGGTATACGCGTATATATTCGATATTTTATATAATACCCACAGATAAAATACTTATCATACGATAAATTGATTTTCTTCTGATTTTCCTTTACACCTACATTTTATTTAATAAATACTTCAGTATAGAAACATAGATTCAGTATATTTATTATTTTAAGTCAACGACTATATATTGTTTCATTTTTAAATTAATTAATCTTGATATTAGATTTTTTTTTTTGTATTTATTAGGTGGTTAGGAAAGTCGTTTCATTTTTTGCAATATGGCAATAATGGCATTAGTTAATGCAAACCGACAAATAGTAACACATGAGATCGTTGAGAGGTTAAATTTATCAAATTCAACTATTTATGATCACTTGAAAGGTTTACGTTTAACATCGAAGCAAAAATTATCTTCATTTTTACAAAAGAAAAACGAAACTTTCGACTTTTCGAATCACCTAATATTTTACAGTATTATGTTTGTATAGTATAAATATAATCCGATGGAAAAATAATTCCAATCTAATTAAATATTTTAATCACAGTGACTATTATTATTTATAATCTTTTTTAATTATCATTTAATAAAACATACGAAAGATATATTTTTCTATTTATTTTATTATAATTTAATAGAATATTGTCTGTAAGCGGTGTATATTTAAAAAAATAACTATTTCTGTTTTTCCAAGGTTTACTGGTCTATTATCTTTTAAACTTAGAAATTGTTTTTTTTAAATAATTAAGAATGCTTTTAAAAAACTTACCGTTGAAAATAGAAGAACGTGAGTCTACAAAAAACTTCATACCTTTGAATCGTACACGTACGTTTCTTTTAGAAGAACGTGGAATAATAAACAAGTATACCTATATATATATATATATATACTACTGTTAAATAAAGATTAGGTATCTAACCTTGCGAGAAATTAGAAGAAACGAGAACAAAGGAAAAACTTAAAGTGTCGCCACGTTTCCTCTTAAAAGTTTAGAAAACGGTTCTTGAAACTAAAGCACATCCTATTTCCTCTTGAAATCGGAGCACGTGCGAGCAAGCGAGCTTATAATATATACAAATGTAAATTAAGTATGTAACAGTATTAGAGTTACAACGTAATGGAACATGTGCGAGATAATCGACTTCATTTATAATTACGAAAGCAATGCATTAAAACAAATTATTTTTTTTTTTTTATAAAAAGAAAAGACAAAATAAAACAATAAAATAAAATTAGAAAAAGAAAGAGTCAACGTTTCGTTTGTAATTAATTTAAATTTAATTAAAAAAAGTTTCTAATCTTAAATAGAATTTTTTGTATTTTTATTAAATAAATATAAAAAAAAAAAATAAAAAAATAAAAAGAGAAAGAAATTCAACAAAAATTCCAACAAAATTACACGACAAAAATAAAACAATAAAATAAAAGCAGAAAAAGAAAGAGTCAACGTTTCGTTTGTAATTAATTTAAATTTAATTAAAAAAAGTTTCTAATCTTAAATAGAATTTTTTGTATTTTTATTAAATAAATATAAAAAAAAATAAAAAGAGAAAGAAATTCAACAAAAATTCCAACAAAATTACACGACAAAAATAAAACAACAAAATAAAATCAGAAAAAGAAAGAGTCAACGTTTCGTTTGTAATTAATTTAAATTTAATTAAAAAAAGTTTCTAATCTTAAATAGAATTTTTTGTATTTCTATTAAGTAAAAATATAAAAATAAAAATAAAAAACACAACCAATGATAGATTCATTTAATTCATTATTAATAATTAGATAAAATTTACTATACAAAATTTATTAAATACAGTAAAATAAAAAAACCAAATCAAACAAAAGCAATTGAATGCACTCGAACGAAAGAAAAAACGTCTCGAAAAAAATATGAAAAAAATCCTACGGGAGTTTTTTTTTCGATGAAACATATATATATATATATATAAATATTTTTGGTTGTGTTGTGTGTGCGTTTGAAGTGGAAAGAGGAAACTGCAATCTCTCGGTCGCGCGACAGGGTGCCGAGATAGAGGCAATCTGCAAACACGAATTGGCCATTTGGCTTGGCACGGCAACGGCAACGGCAACAGCAACGCCAATGGCAACGGCACGGATCCGTGCCGTGAGTCGCGCATGACCGTCCTCGCATAATTTCCTTTGGCTTCCATAACTTCCTCCCTCTCTTCTTCTTCTTTTTGTTTTTTTTCCTTTTAATTTTAATCTTTTCACTAAGTATCTTTTTCATTTCGTTTACTTTTCTATTTTGATTTTGTTTATTATCTCACCAGTGTTCATTTCCCTTCCTCTTCTCACCTTTTCTCACTCTTTCTCTTATGGTTAATCGTAAAAAAAAAAAATAAAAAATAAAAAAAATGATATTATTCGTACACTTGTATTTTAAGTACAAAGTGTGAATTGAGCTCATTTAAAACTTTACAAAAAAAACAAGAGTCCAGTATCCACCCAACAACCCCCTTCCACATTTACACCCCATAATCATTTATTTCATTTTTTTTCTTTTTTATATCTTACTTAAGTTCGTTTAATTTTTTCTTCTTTTTTTAAATCTCTTCTTTCCTTTCTTTCTACTTTTGTTGTTGTTGTTTCCTTTTGTAATATATTTTGTCTTCACCTGGTCATTCTCATTTATCAATTCGTATCTTTTGTCGAAGTTTTAACACTTGCAATGACAGAAATTGAGTTTTGCGATTAATCTCAATGAATTTTTTTATTTTTTTTTTTATTTTCCCATAAAGAGAGAGAGAGAGAGAGAAAGATAAAGAGAAAGAGAAAGAATGAACGATAATTAAACGCGATTATCTTCGCGGCATCGTGAGTAATTATAGGACAATCGGTTAACTCACCAACCAAGAGGATCCCTTTCACTCTTACTTTTTAATATTTTGTTTTTATCTCTTATTATATTTTTTTCTTTTTTTTTCTTTTAATATTTTCTTCCCTCTTTTAACAGACGACGCCGCTCGTGTCCGTATAAACGCAGATGTTTAAATCTTTTCGCGTAACAGACAGTTTTGATTAGCTTTGAAACGAATATTATTCCTGTTGTTTTATCTCTTTCCATATTTCTCTTTCTATCTTTTTAAAAGCATATTACATCTTGTTCCATCTTATATCTTCCAAGTTAATTTCAATCTTCATCGTATTATAGTTCTTTTACTTATTCGTGTGTAATAGACAACGAAGTAAGGGAAGAAGAAGTCTCTTGCAATTGCAATCCGTGAAAATTTCAACCACTTGTCGTCGTCAATTTCCATCGTAAAGTATTAATCGACCAAAACAAACCAAAATCTGATTATTTCTTTCTTGGAAATGTTTTATCCTTTATCATCAGTACTCTCAACAAAAATTGTTAAATAAATTGCAACATTTACAAAATTCCAATTACAATGTTGAATTGAACTAAACTTCTACGAGATGTATTTTGTGAACATAAGAGATATTACAAATATTTCCTTACGATCTACGTGAAATATTTTCACGACGACGAAATAAATATACGAAATAAGGAAACGAACAAAAAGAAGAAGAAAAACAAGAAAAATAATCTACGAATCGTATGCGCAAACATTTTCTTACTTCCCCCCACCCCATCCCATCCCCCAAAAAAGGAGAAAAGGATGAAATCGAGAAGATATATAAAAAGAAGGGTGGTGAAAATAAAATATTTCGGTAAAATTCCTTTCATTCTCCGACTTATATATATATATATATATATATACACACACACATACACACCTATATATACATACACATAGAAATACTATACACATATATCTCCGTATATATCCTCTTTCAAGTTCCTCCTACACCTGCATAATCGGAAGGACACGCGCCGAAGAAGGATTTGCATGTAGGCCAACCCGAAAAAGGATCGTTGGTATCCGGTCTCTCTCTCTCTCTCTCTCTTTCTCTTTTTCTTTCTCTCTTTCTCTTTAAAAAAAAAGGGAGAGACTTAACTTTTGAGACCGGCAATTATACTGGTATTTACTGCCGAGCCCTGCCGTTTCACTGGCCATTGTGCTCCTCTCACGCATTTGCATCATTCCCTTCACCTTAACCTCCCCCCTCCCCACCCCACCCCACCCCACTACCACCACCCCTCCCTCTTTCACCTCCTCCTCACCTTTTTTTCTACGTAAGGGCGACTGTCGATTGTTTTAATGGCCGCTCCCGCAGGCTTTAGCCCGTAAACTTCATTGTTTAGGCACGCCCTTTTTAAACCAAGGCCCTTTTTTTCGTCGACCACCACCACCACCACCACCACCAGCATACACGCTACCATGAAAAACCTAACGATATATATATATATATGTATATATATATATATACTTGTATTCTTCATATAGTACATAACAGTTTTTGAAAGAGTACCCCTTGGTTCTCCAACGATGCAAGAATATTTTTTTGTTCTTTTTTTTTTTTCTTTTAACCCATGGGAGTCCCCCATTTTTTAGAAACTTTATTTTCTAACTTTTGAAATGTTTCGTTTGCGAAGACCATGCGGAATATCCGAACATATCTGTGAATTTATTTTTCTTAACCGTACACTTATTATTTGTAAGTATCACGAACATTTTGTGTGCGTGAATGTAATATAATATATGATAAAATAAAATATGATATAGAAAAATAATATATTAAATTATTGTAAAATTGTTTGATGTAATTGTAAATACTGTTATTTTTTTTAATATTAATTCTTTTTATGTAAAATTACCATCTTAAATACTCTATCTATAGTTTTATTATATAAACTATTATTAATATTTAATTATATATATATCTATATTTTTTGGTTTTTATGTTAATATATATAATATTTAATTATATTTAATAATTAATTACATATAAAATTATACAAAATATTATATATTATATAAACATTATTAAGTTATACTAAACAATATAATAATGCTATTTATACATTATTATAACTATTACTTTCCCATTTGTTATCACATCTATTTTATTATCTAATTTTGACTTATCCTATAATTTTAATTATTCTAAATCTCATTCGTTCGTTCACTAATATTTGATAGACTGATACTCATGTCATCTACCATATTTCTTCTTACACATTACATCAATAAATGATGCATTAAAAATAAAACACTTAATATAATTAATACAATAATTATATATTCTAAAACTAAAAACAACAACAACAACAAAAACAACAAAAATGAAAAATAATATAAACAAAAAGAAGAAGAACATTTATATTGGATAGTAAAAATTTCTAAGCATTTAAAAAAAAATAAAAAATAAAAAAAGTAATAGGAAGGCGTTCGGAACGATATAATAAAGGAAGATAATAAATAAGATTTTAAGGTGCCGTAGCCTCGTATTCGCGTTACGCTAGAAGGCTAGGTAATTATCCCAACAGCGGACGTTTTTAATCGGCACTGGAACCGTCCGCATAATCGTTGTGATTTAGCGTGGAGGTAAGACACGACGGGGTGTAGACGAACCCCCCGTTGAGTCCTTCGAGTCCTTTTAGTTTGGGAGCAACCGAAAAGGTTACAGTGAGAGAGAGAGAGAGAGAGGGAGAGAGTTCGGTCATTCCATAATCGTGCACAACCACCATCACCACCATCACCACCATCATCACCACCGACTGTGATTCACCTGCCTTTTTCAAAGAAACTTTGACAGTAGTCTACCTGTCTCTCTCTCTCTCTCTCTCTCTCTCTTTGTGTTTCTTTATTTGTATATTATTTTTCTTTTCTTTTATTTGTATAGCTCGTTATACATATCTTTTATATTCTCGCAGGCCGTGAAACTTGGCGCTAAAATAGTCGTGAAAATTATCTTACTCGTCAATTTGTTCGATCGTTTTATTATACAAATACAAATATTTTTTATCCATTTTTTTTTTTTTAGACATTTTTTTTTTCATTTTTTTTTAATATCGTCTATCGTTTATGCAAAAGTTCTTAATCATCTATTCCTTTCTTTTGTTTTTGTTTTTTTTTTTTATGATTAAATTACATTACTTTGTAATAAATATCAACAGAAACATTAACATTTTATACCCTATAATTTTTGCCCCTATAAAAAATGGTTTTAATAATTAATAACTCCGATTACATCGTAAATATTACTTAATAATTTTTGACTGAACATAAATGATATATTAATAATTATAAAATTAAAAATGATAATACCTAAGATACAAAAGTACAAACATTATCTTTAAACAACTACGTTTAAAACTTCGTCTTGTAAGAAAAACCTGATTAAAAAAAAGAAAAAAAAGGAAGAAGTTAAGGTATTCACGAAAGACGAATGATCATTCTTGTCTAACATAAAAATCAAAGGAACAAGTAAGCAAACAAACAAGCAAACAAACAAGCAAGCAAGCAAGCAAGCAAACAAGCAAGCAAGCGAATGGTAAGAAAAAGGAAAAGCTTCTCACTTGTTTAGCAATTTAAATTTTAAACAAGAAGAATAAGAAAGAAAAGAAGAAGAAGAAGAAGAAGAAGAAGGAGTTGAAGGAGTTGAAGGAGGAGGAGGAGGAGGAGGAGGAGGAGGAGGAGAAGAAGGTGGACGTCGTCGTTGGCGTAATTAATGCGGTATAATATAGGCGTTTAGTTAGATAGCAAAACCGTGCGAGCGAGATCCAAACCCTTTCCCTTCCATCCTCTTCAACCCATCACAAATGGAGAGAAAAAGCAAAACATATAGAAAGAAATAAAGGTACTCCTATTAATTAATCATTAACAACACCGGCAGGTTTTCTCTTTGAAGTTAGAGAAGAAAAAGAAGAAGAAGAAGAAGAAGAATAAAACTAAAACAAAAAGAAACTAAAAAGTTGGAAAAAAGAAACAAGAAGAAGAAGAAGAAGAAGAAGAAGATGCACTTAATGCATTTGATTATACAATACGAGAGAGATAGCATGTAAAAATTAGATTTAGTTCATCTTCTTCTTCTTCTTCATACTTTGCTTACAATTAATTAAGTCGTGAGTAACCAACAACAATTACAATAACAAAGCAGGTCATTAACAAGAATGTTGTTGGATCACACTGACGAGTCATTTTCAATGATGTGTTTGTGTTGATGATGGTAAATGTCTTGAAAACTGGGTTGATGCATTGTCTTGGAAATTAGTTGTTCGTGTGCACACGTGGAATGAGAATGAGAAGGAAGAAGGGAAGATTCGAAAAGGGGGTGGTGGTAGATCGTGGAATGGAAAAAAGAAAAGAAAGAAGACGAGAAGATGGGGTGGGAGGAGAAGGAGGAAGAGGAGGAGGAGGAGGAGGATGGTCACAGTCTGGATCTCTCCTGTTAGAATCCTCGCTTGAGAACGGTCGATCACTTTAATCGATTTCGCTCGGGTTCGCGCAAGAAAACCGAACGGATCGTTAGATCGGCCCTTGATGAATGGCCGCATTATTCGCGAATGAACCGCCAATGAATATCGTTAATGAGAGAACCGCCGCGTAGCGCCTTTTCTCTTTTTATTTATTTTTATTTCTTTACCCTCCCCCTCACGCACTAAACACAACCCCACACACACACACACACATACACGTTCCACCTTTTAAGAAATATTTCAGATTCTATCTGTTCTACTAATCTTTTCCTACCTTCAAGGTTGAGTTATTTATAATAATAATAATAATTATTATTATTTTTTTGGTTATTCTCTTCACCTAGATGTATCTCAAAATTTTACAGATTTTAATTCATCTTTTTTGTTCCGTCCGATTCTTGTTTTTTCTTTTTTTTTTTTTTTTCTTTTACAAATGAAATTCCTTTTAATATTATACTTTTGTTTTTTACCATCTGCGCGAAAAGAAAAGTTTCGGTTTTTTTTTTTTTTTTTATAAATGATTTTAGGGCTTTCAATGAAATTAAGCGTGAAAAGTAAGACAATGAATTAGAAAAAGGTACGAGATTAGATTAGGTTTTCTCGGTTGTAATAGGTTGGAACACTTTTTTTCTTTTTTTTTTTTCTTTTTTCAAACGGAAGCACTTTCGACGAAAAGGAACAATTTCTCGTGATAAATTACAACAACAATAAAAAAAGGAATTCTCTCTTAAAGAAAAAGAAATTAGAAAATAAAAAGAAAACTGAAACAATAGACACTAAGGAAAGTTATAAACGAGAGATAGTGAGAATGAGAATACGATGAACGAGCGTTTCGTCAGGTTCATTTTCAAAACGGAACTATTTGAAAAATCGACGCTTATGTTAGTTAGTTGGTGGGCGTATCAATGTATTTAGCGAAAAGATTAAAACTTACGAGCTCACGAGACGTTTCCATTATAAATAAAATTGATCATTCTCATCTTATTCTTAATACTTTTTCACCTGCTTTCTCACAAACGGAATTTGAGAAACAGGTTCCTCTAGGTTAGAAATTTTTCTTATTAATAAAAAGTCCAAATTTTTCACAATATCATATTAAATATTTATCAAGAATGTTACAATCGTTGGATGAAAAGTAAAATAAAAAAAATATATATATATATATAAGGGCTTTTTACTGTATTATTTTTACAAATTACAAGAATTTTTCTTAATAATAAACCCAAATTTTTCACGATATCATATTTAATATTTATCTAGGTTTAAATTTAATTCTTAATATTATTAAATTAAATTATTATTCAATTATTATTTAAAAGATTATTAATTAAAATTAAATTATATATTAATATATAATACATAAAATATTATAAATATAATATTAGTTATACTACTTATATAATATTAGTTTAATATTATATTAAATAATTTTTTCAATTAAAATAATTAAATGTAAATAATAATTGATAAATATTTTAAATATTAGATTAAATAATTTTTTCCATTAAAATAATTAAATTTAAATAACAATTTATAAATATTTGTAATCTTTTGTTTTTATTTAATTAATAATTTATTTAATTTATTTAATTAATAATATTTTAATTAAATATTATTAATATATAATATTAGTTAAATTATTAAATAAATTTTCCAAACAATCATGTAACAATAATAAAATAAAAAGTAATCGATACAAACGTTGAATTAATAATTTGATATTAAAAAAAAAAAAAAAAAAAAATGAAAAGAAAAAAAATAATTACAATCTCTATTTCTACACGTATCGTATGAGAACAATATGAAAAGATAAAAAGTAAATGAAAAATAAATAAAAAGTATCGAATAAGGAACGAGTATACAAGTTTAAATATTAAATCGATGATATTAAAACGATCGGTTTAGTAGATTTGGAGGATTAGTAGATGTAAAAACTTAGAAAGCCTGTTTCTTAAAGGAGGTTGCATCTCGAAATAGCCCATTTAATCCATAAGACTCCTCCCCTCTCAAAGCTTTTGCATTTTTAACCTATGAATTCATCTCCGAAAATTAACAACCCAATTAAAGTGGCCATTAACGTCTTCGTATCTCATTAGGATGGAATCGTTTGCAACTTTTAATGGTGGGGAGAGGTATATATATGGTTGATTTTTTTCTTTTATTGTAACACAACGTACGAATGTTTCTCTACTATGTATATATGTGTGAGTGCTTGCGTCTATACATATATATATATGTGCGTGTAATTTCTATGGTATTAGTTTGATTTTCCGTCTCATTCTATTTTTTTTTATTTTTTTTTTTTATAGCTCTTTCATTTAGCGTGTTCTCGTTCTTTGGATGGGTTCTCGTTAAGATGGACAGCTTATAGAAGAATATATTTTTTTTTCTTATTTGGTTTTATCCTTTCGACATATTCGGTTTTTTTTTTTATTTGTATTATTTTTTTATTTATTAATATGTTTTAATTTATTATCACGATATATTTACTTATGTACACTGTACTTATATTTTCTCAGTTATATTAGTTATTATCTTATCTTATTATCTTTGTTATATTTTCTTAGTTTTATGTATTAGTAATTCAAGTTATGTAACAGCCTATGTACAGGTAACTATGTTTACCTATTGTAGGATTTACTATGTAGTAACTTTTGTTATTATTATGTAAATTTTTGTTTTCTTGGACGGTATGGTATAAATAAAATAAATAAATAAATAAATGTAGGATTGGTTGAATGTTGATCGATGAATCGAAATAGTATTATTTGCAAATAGATATTATTAGATATAAATATAATAATAAACAACAATTCAATTATATTGTATAAAAAAAATAATATAATTTATATAATTTATATTAACATTTATAAAGATTATAAATTAAAAATATAATTATTATATTTATATGACACGCGAGTAATGACATTTCGGTTTTGTTACGTGTGATTTATTGTTTACAAAATTATTCCTTTTTTATTCATGAAAAGGTATATTTTAAATTTAATTTACCAAAAAAATCAAATAATGTAAAAAGTATGAAAAAAAATATAAAAAAAATTAGTAAAAAAAAAAAAGGAAGGTAGCTAAAGGATCAAAGTTACCTGCCTTCTTCCATCGATCAGACTATGAAATTTCGATTATTGCACGGAGTTTTCCGTGGGCCCGCCCCGAGAAATTGGACATAGGATACGGGGTGTCAGAAATACCGAGAGACAAAAGAAAATGAGAAAAGAAGATGAGACGAGTTGAGAAAGAATAAAAAAACAAAATGGTCCAAGAAGAAGAAGAGGACGAAGAAGAAGAAGAAAAAGTTTTGGAGAACAATGTGAAGAAGAATGCAGGTTTAGTTATGGCGTTAACAACACTCCATTGTCGGATATTATAGCCATGTGCTTTTATCCAACCCCCTGATTTCTTCCTTACTTCACCCCAAACCACAAATCTAAACCCCGAAACCAACAGCACTCAACTATGTTATATTTTTTATTTTTTATCCACCATTCTTCTTCGAACATCAACCGTGAACTTACTCAAGATACTCCGTTTACGCTCATTTATAGTTTCTTTTTGTTTCTTTTTTTTTTTTTTTTTTAGTTTTATCGTATATTCCCTAATCGAAAAGAAATCTAGGATTTCTCTGTTCTTTGTTCTTACTTTTTTTTTTTTTTTTTTTTTTTTAATTGAACCGATCGAGATAAATTGTTTTTTTATTTTTGTAATTTCTATTGAAGTATGTAATATATAGTCAAATTTGATTTTAATTTTAATAGTAATATAATAATATAATTTATTGTTATAAACTTAATTTATTATTAATTTATAATATTAATTTTTTAATATTAATTTTATAATATAATAATAAAATTTAAATTATTAATTAATTTAATAATATATAATAATAAAACATTATTATATAATTATTATATATTTATATAATTATATAATAATATATATTTATGTTATTAATTTATAATATTAATTTTATAATATAATAATAATTTAAATTATTAATTAATATAACATTAATTATATAATAATAAATATAATATAATAATAATCCACACACAAGACAATTTGTTTAACGTTTAAAAAAATATTATTAATATCCAACAAAAAATTCCTATAAGTACTCGTTGTCGTTGAGAAAATTGTAGAATAACAAAAAATACAAAAAAAAAAAAAAAAAACAGACCAAATAAGTGGCGTTACGTTATAGTTGGATATTTTGCTTGAATAATTTTCACACGTTCGACCTTGTTCTTGAAAATAAAAGAAAATCGGAGCAAAACCGTAGGAGAAAGAATTTACATTGCCCTCCTCCTCCTCCTCCTCCTCTACCCTCCACCTCCTCATTTTAAAAAAGCAAGCGCTTCGGTTTATGGATGTAAGAAAAAAATTCATGGGAGCCGCCTAAGGCAAACTCCTCGAGACCGTCGGTCTAATAAGCGGTAATCATCGCCGTGCTTCGTTTCGCGTTGTTCTCGTGAATCGCTACCGTGGAACATTTCTAAAACCAAAAACCTTATTTTCCTTCTTTTTCTTTTCTTCTTCATCTTCATCTTCATCTTCGTGATTTGTGATTCATGATTCGTGATTCGAAATTCAACACCAAAATCAGTGACTTCTAAATATTATTTGTATTCCTTTTTCTTTTCAACCAATCCTATATACACATCTATACAAGTTAGTAACAAATTATTTTATTTTATTTACTCGAACTATATTATTATAAATTATTTTATTTATAACCTAACGAAAAAAGTAGAATTATTAAAATTATAAATTCTTCGAAGAAGAAGAAGAAGAAGAAGAAGAAGAAAAAATCAAAAAAGGATTGAACGAATTTACAAAGTTTACGCATTTTTATCTTGACAAATTTGATAATATTTTTATTGACACGTCAATCATATTGAGTTTTCTCTTCGATAAAATCAAATTTGAAAAGGGGAGACTCTATCGACGATGTTTTTCTTATTTGTTGATATAATGTACTCAAACATAAAAAGAAAAAGAAAAAATAAAAAAAGGAAGAAAAATTTTCCACCAAACCTTTAAAAGTCTTACATATAATTTGATCAAGGTTTAATATTATATCTTGTACATAAAATAAATAAAAGCTTCCAATTTATATCGTGATGCAATTAATTAAGAAAAATATTATTATACTTGTATTACTTATATATATATATGTTCGAGAAACGCGTATAACATGGTACTTAAACAAATTGCAGCAACGAATCACCGAATTTCGCAGTCTCGAAGATGCAAGCCGATGCGATGCGGCTCGTTACCATTCGGGTTAATTGCCAGACTGCACCCACCTACTCGTCCGGCTACGATTACACGTGCGCATGTTACCATCAGTGCTTCCCCTCGTACTTTTACATCTTTATCTTTCTCATTCTTTCTTTTTTACCCACTCTAGTCACGTTGTCATGTTTGTTAATTCCGATAAACTCATTAGAATGTTACCAATTAGAATAAAAAAAAACAAACAAACAAACAACCAACAAAACATTTGCGTGTGTCACAAATGTTGTAAAATATTATTATTTCATTATGTTTTATTTATTTAATTTTATATTATTTTTTTTTAATTTTTTTTAACCCATGGGAGTCCCCCATTTTTTAGAAACTTTATTTTCTAACTTTTGAAATGTTTCGTTTGCGAAGACCATGCGGAATATTCGAACATATCTGTGAATTTATTTTTCTTAACCGTACACTTATTATTTGTAAGTAACACGAACATTTTGTGTGCGTGAATGTAATATAATATATGATAAAATAAAATATGATATAGAAAAATAATATATACAATTATTGTAAAATTGTTTGATGTAATTGTAAATACTGTTTTAATATTTATTCTTTTTAAGTAAAATTATCATCTTAAATACTCTATCTATAGTTTTATTATATAAACTATTATTAATATTTAATTATATATATATATATATATATATATATATATATATATATATATTTAATAATTAATTATATATAAAATTATACAAAATATTATATATTATATAAACATTATTAAGTTATACTAAACAATATAATAATGCTATTTATACATTATTTTAACTATTACTTTTCTATTTGTATTATTTTAATCCTAATTTTATATTATTTTAATTGATGTATTTTTTTCAATTTTACATCAATAATTCAAAGACTCAAAATTTCGATAAAGACACTCGGATTCGATTCGTTTGACTTGTGGTTCGAAAATTGTGACGTTTAATTAAAAAGTATATCGACAATTTTTCGATTTATTGAGAAAGGGAAAAAGAATGAAAATAAAAAGAATACGATAATTTTGAAGATTAAAAAACAAAAAAAAACAAAAAAGAAAAAAAAGATCGAAGAAATATCTCGGTCCGTTTAACTCGTAACAGCAACAGCTTCTTCTCTCACAGCCTTTCTCTTCTTCGTTCGCGTTTAACTCTTTCGAACAAAGGAAGTTACTCGAGCAAGTCCTCTACACAGTCGATTTTTATTATTATTTTTTTTTTTTTATTATTTTTTTTTTAAACCAAGAAGAAGAAGAAGAAGAGTTACCATCACCACAAAATCATTCGAAGCATGAAAAGAGTTGTAGTCGTGTTTTAATTCGTCATTTCCGTGAAAGCAAAATACGAAATCGAATAATGCGATTACAAAATTCCTATGAAATCTAATACGATGTTGATAAGTATAGTATAGTTCGGTTTTATCAAACTCACTCACTCACTAACTCACTCACTAATTTATCGTCAATCACTCGCTAACTCACTTATGAAGATTTCTGGGCGTTGACTTCCTCTTCGGTATTTAGATCTGCTCGATTAAATTTCTCTTTTTCTTCTTGTTTTTTTTTTCTTTTTGAAGAATTATTTATAACGAAACCATTCGGAACGAATTAATGTTCTGTGGTAAAAATAAAAAATAAAAAATTCCTACGATCGTTCGATACTATTATAGATGCATCTGTCACGTTCAGTAAGTTCTGATAAATCTCATATCATTGTAAACAAAAAAATTCTAATAAAAAATCACAAAATCCCAAATTGAGATTCATGGATGAAATTTACCAAGTGAAAATAACACGTAACAGTTTGATCAATTCCAATTAACCCGTTCCGTGCCACGTGTACCACCGGTGGTACACTTATCATCAGACATATTAACTTAATGCACTGAAAATATATGTTTATAATTAATTTAATTCTGCACAAAAATATTCCTATTAAAATATTCATGCATTATACAAAATGTAGTATAGAATAAAATACATAAGTTTGTTTAATTGTTATATTTATAATAATTAATAATTACATGTAATGGTTGATTTGGTTAAAACAAAATTAAATGGCCTGAATGACAAGTCAGATAAAAAGGGCTTTGCACGGAATGTGTTAAAAAATATCAACCAAACATTAACTAATAACATTACCAAACACAATAATCTAGAAACCCAAGCAACCTTCAAGAAGATCTCATTAGAAAAGAATTCCTACTATGTATATACGTATATATTAGATCTCATGTATCAACAAAAAAATCAAAACAAGAGCAGCAGAAAAAAAGAGACCAGAAGGCCAGTTTTCATCCCACATCTATGGATAGATAGATGAAAGGAATGAAATGCAGGTATAAAACTAAGCAAGCAAGCAAGCAAGCAAGCAAGCATCAAGCAAAGAACCAAAGCAAAGCAAAGCAAAGCAACCAGGATGGTAAGTCGAAACTCGCATGTATGCAGATGCGATAGACTGACGAGATGGTCGCGATGAGTGCGTCATGGACGGTTCCGGCTAGTGGTGCGCAGTTCCCTTTTTCAGTGTTCGTGCTTTGTCTTTTCTATCTTTTTCTTTCTTTAGTTTTGCTCACCCAGTAACTCACCCTCGCCTCTTCCTTTCTACGTTCCTAACTCTGACTCTGACTCTGGTTCTGGCTTTGGTTCTGACTCTGGCGCGCTTTGGTGGTCATAGCTATAGGGTATTTATACATACATTTACACACACACACACACACATATAAACATGAAGAGATAGAGATACTTTTATATACATATATATACGTTTGGGTGCACGTGCAACGACGTATATACGATTGGAGAGCTTACAAAGCGTGCCACGTTCCGGCGGCCGTGCTTCCTCCGGGTGTCCGCTCCAGTGGGCCAAACCAACTGGCCAGCCCCAAACGACCGCTTGGACGACCGTTCGTTCAGATTGCTGACCTCGTTACTCTTCTTCTTTATTTATTTTTTTTTTTTTTCAGTAACTTTATCATCCTAAAATTTCATTCTAAACATAAGAGTATCATCAAATTGTTCCTATTCCTATTGGATCTTTAGGAATGCAATTTTGGTACTATTTTGTATTATTTTTAATATATTAATGTGTCTATACTATAATAGAATTTATTTTACTTGATTGATATGAATCTTGAATATTAAATAAAAATCAAATTGTAGAGCATTTGTAATCATTTTGTATTACAGCGATCAATGAACTTTATTTTTTGAAATCAACTAACTCTCGATCGGATCAATCGTATAATAAAAATTGATTGGAAGATAAAGAGGAAAGATAATAGATAAAATCGAAAGGAAGCCGTAAACGTCGGTAAAAAAAGATTAGAAGTAAACAGCTCGTATCTTTTATCGTAGTATATACGTTATTTTATCTTTAAGTAACAAACCGTATCCTAGAAAACCATGAAAAGATCTTAGGGTTATCATTCTTACTCTCTTTATTTGTTTGCCTATTTTTGTACATATTTGAAAAAATGTAATCAATGAAAAAAAAATAAGAAGACAAAAAAAAGGAAAAGAAAAAAAGGGTTTCATAGCTCTTTTATAATCATGCTGTTTAATAAACCAAACGACACTTTTGTAAGATGCAACACACACGCGCGTCTTTTGAATCTCTAAGAGAAAATAAATGTTTTTCTGGGGTCATCATACGTGATACACTTTCGAGATATCGTCAATCGTCTTGTTAGGGGTTAGAACCTACTGTTTTGTCTGTCTCGTGAACACACATATATGTGTAACTAAACCCCTACTCGAATTTCACGCTACATGATTCGAATACTCTCACTGAAACTTAGAATGTTTTGAAAGAGAGAACGATCGAAAATCATGATTGGCATCCAACCATTTCGTTTACTGTTCAAATATTTTACATCTTTTCAAATAAACCTAACAAAATATTCACAATCCCTTAAAACCTTACATTTCTGGTGTAATATAACAAATATAATATAATAAGGCAAATTGTTTTCTTATTTTATTCCTAAAATAAAATAAAATAAATATGATTATGTGTATAAAATTAAATTTTATATTATATGTATAAATATTTGTAAATTCTATATATTGAATTAAAAAAAATATTCCTATTAATATCTCCTTAAAAAAAAAAAAAAAAAAAAGACAAAGAAAATAATTATTTTGTTTTATCCTTTACAAAAATGATGAGTTTCTTATTTTATTCTTAAAATAAAATTAAATAAATATATGATTCTGTATAGAGAATTAAAATTTATAATATATGTATAAATATTTGTAAATTCTAAATATTGAATTAAAAAAATATTCCTATTAATATCTCCTTAAAAAAAAAAAAAAAAAAGACAAAGAAAATAATTATTTTGTTTTATCCTTTACAAAAATGATGAGTCTCTTATTTTATTCCTAAAATAAAATAAAATAAATATATGATTCTGTATAGAGAATTAAATTTTATATAAATAATATTTGTAAATTTAAAATATTTGATTAAAACAATTTGCCCATTTATAATATCTCCTTAAAAAAAAAAAAAACAAACAAACAAACAAACAAAATAATAATTATTTTATTTTATTTCTAAAAAAAAAAAAAGAAAAATGTATTAATATATTATAAAATTAACCCATAAGAAAATACTCAAATTTAAGTCATCTCAAAAAATAAAATACAAGAAAAAACAAAATAAAATAATACAAAATTAAATAATTATTATATTTTATTTCTAAACAAGAAATGTGTGAAAATAAAATAAAAAAATCTAAAACATCATTTATATTTATCCAATTAAAATATAGAATAAAATAATCACCATAATATAATCAAATAGATGTATCGAAGACTATAATAAAAAAAAAAAAAAAAAAACTCTTGACACATTCCGTGGAAAAAAAAGTAAGGGGATTTGTCGATTCCTTCGTAGGGTCATGACGTGCCCTATTCGGTGACCCCTGCCAAACGTCGTGGATAGTAGAGATGCCCCCTTGCGCGCACGCGATAACACGCATGACTGCAATAAAGCGCGTGTTTCTGTGTGTATGTGTTTATGTATATGTGTATGTTTGTCGAGAATTCTCCTCGACAAGAAATAAGAAGCCGAGTCGATCGGGTCAAAGGTCAAAAATACCGGCACACGCAAGCAACCTTTTACACTTTGCCAAACCTTCTTGTCTGATTTCTAAACTCAAATCGAAACAACTATTTTACGATAAGGAAAAGAAAAAGATCTAATCCAATGAAATTTTTTTCTAAGCTTGTGTGATATAATATATATATGTATATATAAATGAAGAAATATTAAATATTATAAATAATATAATGGAAAAGAAAATAATTAATAAAATATCAAGAAAATTATGAATTGGTTGAAAAACATTTTGAGTAAGATAAAATGACAATTTTTATTTGTATTTATATGAAAAGAAACAAAAGAAAAACAAAACAAATTTCTATAATATATTCGAATTAT
>NW_028301164.1:1127500-1272500 GCF_049000335.1 Polistes dominula
TATAATTATAATGTATATTATTATTTATTATTAATATTATACTAAATTATTCTTTATAATAATTATAAATTAATAAATATCTAATAAAATAGTAAAATAAATGTAATAATAATAATAATAATAATAATAATAATAATAATAATAATAATAATAATAATATAATATAAATAAAAATAATATAAAAATAATTTATAATAATTATACTAAATTATTATTAGAGTTGAGAGTATGAATGTGATAGAAATGTAAGATTAATGATGTAAGAGAAAAATTGTAAATATCCATGTACTACAGGGCATGCAATAAAAACCCACTTACTGCTACTACTACTATTAAATTATTCTTTATAATTATTATAATAATTATTAAAATTATACTAAATTAATATTTATAATAATTATAAATAATAATTTAGTATAATATTAATAATAATAATAATAATAATAATAGTAGAAAAATAAATATCAAATGAAAGAACAAATAAAATCTAATGGGACCATCATCAAACTTTGTAAATCAAACTTTAGACCCTTTTGAAAACATTTTTTTTTTTTTTTTAAAGAAGAAGAAGAAAAAAAAAGAAAGAAATGTTTGGTACCTAATACTGTTACACCTAAATGGAACGAACGTGTAAGATAGGTCGTAAACTGACATTTAATCTGTTGGAAAGTAAGACGGAAGGGATTGGGTGTCGGTGCTAATCGCACCTGTACGCAATCGTAACTCGTTTCCTGACACGGAAACGTGTTAGTAATTCCATGACGAAAGGGGATGCTCCTTGATGTTTACCCCTTAAAACCCATCGGCCCGCGGCAGCTTCCTGTCGCAGGAAACGTTCAAAGTTAAAAGGGGGCGGCCTCAACGAACCATAACCGAATCATATATATATATATCCTTTAACACAAAAAGTTTCACCAAGAGAAGAGAGTTCAATCGTTTAGTACATTTTACCGGTTTTATTTCTCATACCTTTATTATTTTCATGTTTATTTTCATTTTAATACTCGATCAAATTATTGAAAGTGAAATTTCGTTTATTTTTTCTTTTTCATATTATTTTAATATAATTTACTTTTGTTCCCCAGTGTATATGTGTGTGTGTGTGTGTGTGTGTGTGTGTGTGTGTGAATGTATTGGTTTCAATTATAGTTATGATCTTATTCAATATAATATTTATCCTCTTGTATGTTGATAACGATCCGCTAACAGTTGGTACACTGACGATGACCATTAATGGAAACCTGGTTAACCTGCTGTAAAATCCCTTGTAATATTAGATTTGATATTTGCGATCAATGATATCGATAATTTATTATTGATTTCAATTTATGACGTGCTTCTTGTTTATCATGAAAAATCTTTATTAATATCTAACCCCCCTCCCTCCCTCCCTCCCTCCCTCCCTCTATTAATGATAATTTAATGAAATCAATAACTTGCAAAAGTTGAACAATAATTGAAAAGAAACGAACTTTGACAGATTTAAAAAAGATTCCTTTTTAAAAGAAATAAAATGGAAAGAAAAAAATGTTAAATAAATAAATAAAATATTATTATTAAAAAAAAAAAATAATTGTTAAGTAATAAAAATAACTTGCATACTTTGTCGAATGAAATAAAAATAAAAAATAAAAAATAAATAAAAAACGATAAGCCCATTTCAATCGGGAATCAACGTACCGGTTAATAGCAATTTGAGAAAGGATTGAAAACTAAAGTAAAAAAAAAAAAAATAATAATAATAAAAAATATAGCAGAAGAAAAATTATATAAGGAGGACAAACGGTTAAGGAACGGATATTCGAGTTTTGCACGGTTGGATGCTTTTCGTCGCACAACAGACATCCGCTTTTGATTTCTGTATCACAGAAACAGGTGGTCAGAAACACAGACGCGAAAGGACGTCCCCCTTTCGGACGCGCACTGGCTATTTCCGTTTACCGGTTTTTCCTCAAGATTTGCATTCAAGAACATCGTGCACTTGTCGCTAAAACCATGTCCGTCAACGTGAACCTACCGGAAATCTTCTAATTAAAAACCTACCAACTAATTCAAAACGATTCCCTGATGGTTGTTTTACTTTTTTTTTCTTTTTTTTCTTTTTTTTTCTTTCTTCAACCATTTATCAACGAACTTCCTATGGAAATACCTTAACATATGTGTAACTTCGTTTACCATAAGATCGTTAAAAATTGTTACTAAAACTCCCATTTGTAATATTATTTCTTCTTTTTATTTGTTGTTAAATTTCATTAACAAACACATTCGCCACCGCTGATGTGAATTCACGTCTTTTCAAGTTCTATTCCTAGTTACCGCTGACGTAATTCACGTCATTTTAAATTTTAAAAATTTAATAAAAAGAAATTTATATATATATAAATATTTTTATTTTTTTAATATTATATAATATTTAAAAATACATATATAAAAAAAAATATATATATATATATATATATATATATATATATATATACATACATAATTTTGTATAAAATTTATATTTAATTATTTCAATATAATATTTAAATAATTATATTATATTATATATTATTATATTTTATTATTTAAATATAAGTTTAAATAATTAATAATTTTTGCCGATACCCAGTATTAAAAAAAAAATAATTAAAAAAAAAAATACGCCAGCCACGAATGTGTTAATTAAATTAATTGAATTCAGCAATTTGAAAGAATACCTGTAATACTATAATTACGATCAATATCGTTTAATTTATTATGCAATTATTATTTATATCGTTTAAATATTATAATGAATACTTAATTGAATATCTTAAGGATAAAAAAATGAAAATTAATTAAAATCGATAATTAGTTACGCTGTACTATGAAGATTTTCGATATCGTACTTTTGATATTCTCAATTTTTGTAAGCTATCAACTATAAGACGTTTAAAGTTACGTTAATGCGTAAATGAAAAGTCGGTATAGTTCGAAGAAGATAGCATTGGAATTTTTGTACATCGTTTAAGGAGCCAGAGAAAATTGAGCAATCAAGGGAGAAAACGATTATGTTCATTATTCCTGGCCGAATAATAATTACCTGTACCTGTACTTGTACCTGTACCTTTGATCGTAACATCGAAAACACCATACCTTTTATAATACACTATTCTCTGACGTAAAGTCGTCGATATAATTCGCGTAATAATAAACCTAATGATCGATACCGAGGAAATAACAAAAAAAATAAAAAAAAAAAACAAAAAAAGATTATCGTGGCACATGATCGCGTGAACATGGCTATCGTATCACACCCGTTACTTGCGATTAGCGATAATAACGATGATTCACCCGATTTAACTTCTTTATTTTATTTTTTTGTACTTTCTCTCACAATTCGCACACGTATTCTTAACTGGTCTACTACAACATATTTTTATTTGGTAAATCTTTTAACGAGATTTCTTTACCAAGATCGCACCTCTTTTTGACCCCCCATCAAAAAAAGTTTATTACTTTCTTCTTACACTTTTCCACAAAATTTCACGATACTTTATTATTTATAATCGTTACATTTATAAATAGTAAAATAATACGTACTTTGAAAGAGTAATTATATCCACAAAATTTTACCCCAACGATTATAAATAATTCATATTAATGTAATTTCATATAAATATATATGAAAATTATCATATCACGTATTATCCATGGCTTATATATAAATACAAACATACACACATAAATATAATATATAGTATATGTAAATACGTAAATACTACACATACGTGAATATATATAGAAACAAACAGGAACGTGAACGTAAATGCGAAAACATGAACGTGAAATGACCTTGGGTGTATAGACCTGACGGTGGTAAAACTTACCGTCAAAGAACGTTCAGGAGCTCTCGCGATACTTATCACCTTGATTTACATCGCCGTTAAAGTCGTTGACGTGACACGACTTAAACCCACCACTATCACCACCACCACCACCACCACCACCTTCTCCTCCCCATACATATACATTTCACCCTTTGTTTCTTTTCAGTCAACTCCCCTATCGTCCTCTCTTCCAACTCCTCCCACTCATTGATGTAAACTACGGTTTATAACGAGAGATTACAATTCTAATCATTTTTGTATCTATTTTAACTCCTTCTGGAATTTACAGTAATTTTTTTTATTTTTCTTTTTTTTTTTATCTCAAAGTAATAATAACTCGATGTTAAATATAAGGAAATATTATCCTTCTTTTTTTTAATTGTATTTTTGTTATTGTGTGCTTTTGCATTTTTATGTGTGTTATTTTATGTTGTGTTGTATAGGTATATATATATAATATGTTATATACGTTTCTTTGTTATTGTACTATTGTAATATTTTTACTAATTAAATTAGAAGTATTTTATATATTTAAAATGATTGAAGTTTGTATATAATATTAAATAAATTATTTCATATATAAATGTACCGTTTTACGTTATCTAAAAAATAAATCTTTGTTTGTTTAATTATATTTTTTTTTATTGTGAGAGTTTGCATTTCCATATATGTTATTTTATATATGTGTTGCATAGGTATATATATATAGTATGTTATAAGATATTTTTGTTATTGTACTATTATAATATTTTGAGCAATAAAATTAAAATTATTTTATATATTTAAAATGATGGAAGTTTGTATATAATATTAAATAAATTATTTCGTATATAAATGTACCGTTTTACGTTACCTAAAAAATAAATCTTGGTTGTTTAATTATATTTTTGTTACTGTGTGCTTTTGCATTTTTATGTGTGTTAATTTACATATATGTGTTGTATGAGTATATATACAGTATGCTATACGATTTTTTGTTATTGTACTATTGTAGTATTTTTAATAATTAAATTAGTGAAGTATTTTATATATTTAAAATGATTGAAGTTTGTATATAATATTAAATACATTATTTCGTATATAAATGTACCGTTTTACGTTATCTAAAAAATAAATCTTTGTTTGTTTAATTATATTTTTTTTTATTGTGAGAGTTTGCATTTCCATATATGTTATTTTATATATGTGTTGCATAGATATATATATAGTATGTTATAAGATATTTTTGTTATTGTACTATTATAATATTTTGAACAATAAAATTAAAATTATTTTATATATTTAAAATGATGGAAGTTTGTATATAATATTAAATAAATTATTTCGTATATAAACGTACCGTTTTAAGTTACCTAAAAAAAAAAAATCTTGGTTCTACCAAGAATGAAATTATGATTATTATTAATTGTCATTAGGAACTCAAAAGTTTATCATCGCAAATACCAAATCCACCAAGAAAGAAATGATTTTGAAAATATTATGCGAAGATAAATCAAACGTCTCTATTTTTAAAACGATTATCTTAACATTTGATGATACAATCAGAAAGATCAATGTTCCTTTTTTGAGAAATGAGAAAAGAGAAACGAATTTAATAACATTTTCTTCACAGACTGGCTTGTTTTTTCTGATTGTAAGAGAAGTCAGTAAGGTCCCACGAAAGTTCTTTTCTTGACACCGGAGGGGAAAAGAATAGAGAGAAAAAGAGAAAAGAGATAGAACAAGAGGATTCCAAAGTTGGAGGGTGCTGTCGGCGCCCCAGGGCGCACAATTAAACGTGATTATCCCTCATTAAGGACGAATTCGTCGGACGAATGGGTGAGGGAGGTTGAGCTTGCGTAATTGTGGGAACGAATCGTTGCCGTTTTCATTCTTTCTTTCTTTCTCTCTCTCTCTCTCACTCTCTCTCTTATACACACACGAATATATACATAAATATATAGACACATTAACACGCAAATACATTTTACGTTTCTTTCTACGTGGTCACCTTGATGATGGTAGCCCGCGGATCGTTGCGTTGAGTTGAGTTGAGTTGATTTGAGTTAAGTTGCGTTGCGTTGCGTTGCGTGCACCCACGCTGAAAATCAGACTTTACCTTTAGGCCAAATTCTTACGAAAAAGAATAATCGACAGATTTAATATTTGAATTTCTTTCCATTATTCGATTATTTCGTTACGCTCGATACTTTCACTAAATTTTTATATCTTTCCGTTACTTTTCGTTCCGTTCCATTCCGTTCCGTTCCGATTAATCTTTTAATACGAAAGAACAATAATCAAAATTTCATCTTACAATGAAATCAAATTTCATTTATAGTTAGTAATGATTTTCATTAAATTTATACAAAAATATAATATACAAGTTCCTATATTAATATTATTGTTATAGTACACGTGTTCTTTTTTAATTTATTAACAATTTCTAATTTTTACAATTAACCTGATTGGAAATATTCGATAAATTGTTTAAATTATTTTATTATTACAATATGCTTATTCTATTGGAATAATATAAAAAAAAATCTGCTTTAACATAGTTGCAATAATATTCTACATGAGAATACAATTTCCAATTATTATCAAACTAATTTAAATAACATTATAAATATTCGATAAATTGGTTAAATTATTTTATTATTACAATATGCTTATTCTATTGGAATAATATTTAAAAAAAATCTGCTTTAACATAGTTGCAATAATATTCTACATGAGAATACATTTTCCAATTATTATCAAACTAATTTAAATAACATTATAAATATTCGATAAATTGTTTAAATTATTTAATTATCACAATATGCTTATTCTATTGGAATAATATAAAAAAAAAATCTGCTTAAACATAGTTGCAATAATATTCTATATTAGAATACATTCTTCAATTATTATCAAACTAATTTAAATAATATTTTAATCCAGTCAATTTTCAAAATAAAATTCGTATCACCAAAAAAAAAAAAAAACATTTAAATTGAAACAATTTATACGATCAAAATAATAAAAGTTTATTTTAACAATAGTGAAATATTTTCAGAAAATTTCGTTCAAAAAAAATTAGAAATCGTTATCGTTTTTTCTAGTATCAAGTATAATGCAACTTCAGAAGTTTCCCTTTTGACACCCTTATTCTCCTTCAGTCTATTGCTTTTCACGATTATTATTGTCGGCAAATTTCATCGAGCAAACGGAGATGCCAGTGCGTCGTTCGCAAATTGCACCCTTTACCGGTGCGATTAGCTTATCTCGTCGGCTGTCGTAATGGCACACGCGTCCGGTATTTGCAATGTGTGTAAGAGAAAGAAAGAGAGAGAGAGGGCAAGAGAGAGGGCAAGAGAAAGAGAGAGAGAGAGAACACAACGTGGTCGTCGAGGTTTAGTTAGGAGAAAGGAGAAGAAGACAGGGGAACACACGAGTTGATCAAGAGGAAAGGAGAGGTGCAAAGGGGTAAAGGAGGAAAAGAGAGAGGAAAAGAGAGAGGAAAAGAGAGAGGAAAAAAGAAAGAAAAAGAGAGAGAGAGAGAGAGAAAGAGAAAGAGATATCCACACGAGTTTATCTAAAGTCCGCATTACGTATAGTCGACATCCGTGCTTTTAAATGGTAAGGCGTCGTAAAACGATCCAATTACATTCGGATAAAGCATAATCTTTTTACGACATTACTATGGTTTATCATTTTTTTTCTTCTTCTTTTTTTATCTTACCTTACAAAAAAAAAATAAAAAGAAAAAGAAAAAGAAAAAGAAAAAACATAGAAATCCTACTGGAAAGAAAACGATATATCATACCTTTGAAAAATGTTTGTTCATTTTTTTTCATAAGCTTATTCTTCTAATTTATTTTTATTTAATATTTCATAATTAATTTAATTTTTTTATTTTATAAAAGATGATTAACTATGAACTTCATTCAATGATAATGAATAAAATTATGATAAAGGTACATTTATATTTTATTAATAAAATTATTTCTTTTATCTAGGAATATTTATTATTTTATATCATTGTGTGTGTGTGTGTGTGATCAATGTTAATATTATAAATTAAATATTATATATAATATAATATTATAATTTTTATAATAATTTAATATATAATATATTTAATATTTTATAATATATATATATATATATTATTTTTATTATATGAAATAATTTATTTAATATACATATATATTATATTATTTAATATATATATTATAAATTTATTATAAATATATATAATAATATAATAATATATATAATATAATAATAATTAAAATATATTTAATTTTATAATATAAAATATTATAATATAACACAAATTATAATTTATAATAAATAATTATTATAAATTAAATATTATAATAATATATACTATAAATATTGAAGGAAAAGAAAGAAGAAAAATTTAAAAAATTTGTTGCTAATAGAACGATCCTCTTATACACTGTGATACAATATTATTTTCATTTGTATTTCTTAAATAATTAAGACATACGTTGTAATATACTTTTGAACTTTTCAAACACTGAATATACTATTAATTGAAATGTTTATTAAATAAATAATTAAAAAAAAAAAGTGTTCTTATGTATTTTTTAAATAAATTCTTTCATAAGATTTTATTCTTGCTTATTTTTCTTTTTTGTATTCTTAGAAAATCAAGCAATGATATATAGTTTTCCTTCAAATAGAAATAGTACAACGAGTTTTCAAATTGTTCAGTCCTAGAATCGTCGTTAGCATCCTATCGTGGATAAGGTAATAGAAAAAGACATTAGGAAAAGGCGTAACCAGTCGTCACACGAGTTTTCTAATGCATCTGCCTTTGAGTAAACGCGAAGAAACGCGTTCTTTTACGACTATTCTCTCTCAACCTTCTGTCTCTTTTTGTCATACCTTTTTTTTCTTTCTCTTTTTTCTTTTTTTTTTTTTTTTATTTATTCTCTTGAACTCGTCTTCTCGAACGTGTTTAAGTGTATATACATATATATATATATATATATAGAGAGAGAGAGAGAGAGAGAGAAGAAGAAGAAGAAACAGGAAAGATCTTTTTCTTCATCTCGATTCGCCAAGCCGCTCGCGTCGGGCACACGAGCATCGTCACGTAAAACAAATATGACGTGGAAAAAGGGACTGATCAAACAACAGGTGCACCTGTTAAAATGGGACCATACTCACCACCACCAATCGTAGTGGTAGAGATCCCGTAAAGTTGTGTATATATTTCACGTTTATGGTATTCTAGTTAGATCCTCATTTTAATCATTATTTACGAATAGGTATTTATATTTATATATATATATTTTTTTTACATATGCAAATTGATCATGTTTAATTATCTATTTAAATTCCAATTAAATGGTACTCTTTTACACGTGTATATGAGACGTCAATCGGAAATTTTTTTATTGTGTTACAAGTTGACGAGTTATGTTTATAAACGTCGTGTAAAATAAATAATTATTGTTAGTTGGAAAAAATATATTTTGTGTTACCTTAATATGGGGTAGTATAAGTGTCGTTTGTTTTTTCTCTTTATATTTTTAATTAAATTATTAAATTTATTATTATTAAATTTAATATTATTAAATTTAATATTATTAAATTAAATTATGAAAATTATTAAATTTAAAATTATTAAAACTATTAAAAGGAAAATTATTAAATTAAGCTGTTAAATTTAAAATTATTAAAAAGAAAATTATTAAATTAGATTATTAAAATTATTAAAAGGAATATTATTAAATTATATTATTAAAATTATTAAAATGAAAATTATTAAATTAAATTATTAAAATTATTAAATATAAAATTATTAAAACTATTAAAATTAAAATTATTAAATTAAACTTTTAAATTTAAAATAATTAAAAAGAAAATTATTAAATTAAATTATTAAAACTATTAAAAGGAAAATTATTAAATTAAATTATTAAAATTAATAATTTTAAAATTATTAAAATGAAAATTAATAAAAAAATTAAATTATTAAAATTATTAAAATGAAAATTAATAAAAATTAAATTAATAAAATTAATAAAATGAAAATTTGTAAATTAATTTATTAAATTAAATTATTGAAATTATTACATTTAAAATTATTAATTAAATTATTACATTTACTCTGCTAATTAAGCAGAACACTATAAGTAAATCTATTTAGAAGATATATTTAAAAAAAAAAAAACATGAAATTTGTAAGAACTCGCGATAGTGTTTCATAATCTGCCAAATATTATATTATGTAAAATCTTGTTTTACAAAATGTAATACCACAATATTAATTAAATTTTAATAAAATTATTAATTTTTTGCTGTATTTTTTTTTTATACGCTTCTAGTAAGAAATTCCAATTTTTGAAGGATTAAATGATCTTATCTAGGATTTTGAGAGTCTCGCACGACGATGTGTGGTATCTAACCCGACTAAGACAACATTTGAGGAACCTTAGAATCTCTGAGTGCAGGTAGATATATACATTCAGGAACGTACCTCTTCTCTGGGAAAGTCAAACAATCAAACATACCGGGACGCGCCAAACGTTGACTCGCGGCATACATTTTCTCTCTCCTTCTCTCTCTTTCTGTCTCTCTCTCTCTCTCTCTCATTCTATCGTTTTTTTTTCTTTTTCTCTCTTTCTTCAACTCTTCTTCACTCTTTCACCCTATCGCAAACAACCTGTCGCGATAATCATACACCGGATAACGGTAGATAAAACTATAAGAGAAAGAGAGAGAGAGAGAGAGAGAGAGAGAGAAAGAATGAAATAAGTTGAAATGTGGAATATTGGTAGCACAAAATTGAAATCTAAAAAATTGTTATTTGTATTAAGAAATAAAATTATATTTATAATTATATTTAAAAAAAAAAAAAAAGAAATTAATAAATACAGGAATGAAACGATGACAATGAATGAAACTTCAAAATTGAGAAAAAGAAAAGAAAAGAAAAGGTTACAGTGAGTTGAAATGTGGAATTATATTTTAATGTAACACAAAATTAAAATTTTAAATATTGTCATTTATATTAAGAAATAAAATATATTTGAAAAATAAAATTATAATAAAATTAAATTAAATTAAAATAAAATAAAATAATATTAAAATAAAAAAGAAATTAAATACAAGAATAAAACAATGACAATGATTAAAATTCCATAATCGAAAGAAAAAAAAAAGATGACAGTGAATTAAAATGCAGAATATTGGTAGCACAAAATTGAAATCTAAAAAAAAATTGTCATTTGCATTAAGAAATGAAATAAAATATATTTAAAAAAATAAAAAACAAATTAAATACAAGAATGAAACAATGACAATGATTAAAATTCCATAATGGAAAGAAAAAAAAAAGATGACAGTGAATTAAAATGCAGAATATTGGTAGTACAAAATTAAAATCTAAAAAAAAATTGTCATTTGCATTAAGAAATAAAATAAATTATATCAAAAAAAAAAAAAAAAAAAAACAAACAAACAAACGAAAAAGAAAAATAAAAAAATAAAATAAATATAGGAATGAAAGGAAGACTAATCAAGAAATTAGTGGAGAACCATGAACAATGCTACCACCTGCGGCATGGGGATATCGGCACAAAACCGGTAACACCGAACGAGATGTATCATCCGTTGAGACTTGTCCTAAAAGAAAACACATGGTAGTGTCTTGTAATTTCGAGCATGGTCTCGCAAAAATTTCTTAATTTCGAAACACGATGCGATCGTGACGGACGATGACGACGACGACGACGACGACGACGACGACGACGACGATGAGCTAATTTAGTTTTGGGCTAAAGGAGAGACCGAAAATCAACGCCACGGGTGGTCCGTTAGAGTTCTTTTTCATCATCATACTACACTTCTTTCATTTTGTTTTTCTTCTTCTTCTTCTTCTTCTTCTTACTTTATTTTACCAGACAATGACAGTAGATTATCCTTCCGTCCTTATAAAAGGCACAGACGAAAACTGAACAACCCACACCATTGGATTTGGTCACTCGCCGCCTTTGGCAAGTGTTGTTACTGAATTGCGTCGACCCTAATCTCCTTTTAACAGCCCTTACAGTATCCTTTCTCTCTCTCTCTTTCTCTCTCTTTCTCTCTTTTTTTTTCTTTCCTCTGCATATACTCAATGACCATTTGTCTACACCTGACAGGTAAATATTTTCTTACATTTTCATTTATAATATTTTTGACTAAAGATTCAAATTACCAACACTTCAAATATTTTATATGCAATGTTACAATTTTTAGATTAGAATTATAGAAATAATCTTTTAAAAGAAACAAATTATATCAATTATATATTTAATATAAAATATAATTATATTAATATAATATTATATAATATAGAAGAAGAAGTTTATATTTCAGGTATACCTCTTTAGGAGGGTGTTTACCCCGAAGGCCCTCCCTACATGTTCGTTCCCCTTCACAATATACTTAATTCTAATTATGCCCTAATATAATATTAGATATTAGATATTAACATTATAAAAAACAATATAAACAATATATTATATAATATATTATAATATAAAATAAATATAATACATAAAATTATATTAATATAATTATATTAAATATAATATATATTTTTATATGAATAAAAAAAGAAAATAGAAGAAAAAAAAGAAAACAATTTCTAAACTTTCTCTCTTGCAACAATTCTTAAATTAAAATCAAATAAATAATTGTATAAAACAAACAAATATCAATATCAATTATAATATAATTTTATATGAAAGAAAAAAAAAAAAAAGAAACCCGCCCCCCCCCCCCCGAGAAGAAAAGAATTTCTAAAACTTAATCGAACGATCGAGAGATTAGATAATCGTAACAACCCTTTTTTTCTGGAATATGTTTGAAAAGGATAGAGCCCTTAGAAAGGGTTGGTCGAAAATTCAAGGATTCCGTCGGTGTCTCGAGGCACCGAACAATTTAACACAATTTCAGATTGGCCACACTCGCGGAATATGTGCGTCCATCCGTAGCATATAAAACCCTGGACACACCTGTTTCTTTCAAGCTAATCGCCGTCAAACTATCTTGTATCTCAATTCGCGGTAGGCCGAGGAATATTGATTTTTTGCTCGGGCTAAAGTATAACGTCGTCTAACGACCGAGTATCATCATACCGGTCTCACCTGGAGCTGGACCCAAAACGCTCGAGAATATGAAGTCTCCTTCTTCGTACCTTCTCATTGCACAACGGACTACAATCAAACGTGAAATGATCGATTCACTCACGGTGGTCTCACTTTGACCACGTTTTTTTTTTCTCTTTTTTCTTTTTTTTTTTTTTTTTTCATCTAATACATTTCTTCACATTAACAATAACATCTTTTTTTTTTCTTTCTTTCTTTCTTTCTTTATGCAAATGTTTATTACTCGTTAATATTTCATTTCACTTATATCTGGATACTTACAAAAATTGATGGATATATTATTAGGTGATTCGAAAAGTCGAAAGTTTCGTTTTTCTTTTGTTAAAATGAAGACAATTTTTACTTCGAGATTAAACCTAAACCTTTCAAGTAAGTGGTCATTATAAATAGTTGAATTTGATAAATTTAACCTCTCATCGATATGATGTGTTACTATTTGTCAGTTTGCATTAACAAATGCCATTATTGCGTCGGCAAAAAACGAAATGACTATTCGAACCACCTAATGTATTTTAATTACAATGATAACATTTCATTTGATACTATAATAATTGTAATTAATATTAAATTTTACTCTCGTTAATATTTTTCTTATATTTTCTATATGAAAATGTAATTATTTCAAATATTATTATTATGAAATAATGTCAAATTTATATCACTCGATACTTGTAAAAATTTAATAGAATATTTATAATGTATTATATTTCATTAAAATAGTTATATTTAATTATTATTTTTTTTAATTTTTTTTTATTATTATTTTGCTATATTATATTACTAACTCAAATAGTATATTATATCCATATATAAAAATATATTTAACACTTGTATAAATAAATTCCTAAAACACAAAATTACAATATATATATTTATTGCAATTACCTTAATCATTACATTTCTTTATTTCATTTTATTATTATTTTGCTATTTTAAGATTAACTCAAATATTATATTATATCCATAAATAAAAATATATTTAACACTTGTATAAATAAATTCCTAAAATACAAAATTACAATACATATATATGAGCCGTACAGTGCACACATCGATTAACTCCACTTTTTGAAAAATCTTAAATTTAAATGTCAAAACACTTGGTATAATCATAACTTTTTATATTTATAATAACTTTCCTGAATAATAAAGATTAACACCATTAAACGACAAAATTTATTCAAAATTAACAAAATTATTTCATCGCATTCATTCAACTTTTTGTTTTATGGAATTAATCGATGTGTGCACTGAACTCATATATATATATATAATCTATCATTTATATTTTAAATACCAAAAAGAAAAAAAACAACAAATGAATTATTAACATTTAAAAATAATAAAATATTGATCCTAACGATTCTAACCATGACAAGGAAAGAAGGAAGGGGAAAAAAACGAAAACATAATAGTCCAACGAAAAATTAACGATTACCAAAGTCACGTGAATTTGTCGCTGTCATCTCAAAAAAAAAAAAAAACTAAAAAAATAGAAAGACCAGGAAGGAAGGACCTTCAATCCTGACAAATGATATAGCTCTGCTTGGTCCTCGTTATTCGACCATTCGGAATAATTACGCAGATCCTAAAATACGGGAAGTCAGACCGTACTAAACGAAACGAAACGAAATGAAATGAAATGAAATAAAATAAAAATGAAAAAAAAAAAAAAAAACATGGCGAGAAAGTTTAAAGCTTGAAAAATTAAACTCGAGTGTCTTTTCTAAGAACGTTGACGTGTCTCTTTTTTCCTTCTTTAAGCGGATCTTTTGATAAATGAACAGGATTAAAGAAGGATGTTAACTCCCTCACTTCCTACCCCCAAACTCAAATCCTACCCCCAGTCTCATTTTTGATCTCAATCCTCGTATTATTTTACTGCCACTTTTTTTTTCAATGATTTAAAATAACATACGAATGATATTTCCTGTCATTTTTTTATTTCAAACTTTGTCTTTTTTTTCTTTCTTTTTTTTAACCAAACGATTACAGTCGATTACGAATGAATATAATTAATTAATCTTTGCTTACCACACTTGGTTCAAAAGACCCAGACCATTTTTGCAACATGAGTCGTCATTTTTCTCAATTGTTCAAGTTTGGTAATTTTTTTCAACATATTTAAATTTAATTTAAAGCTATAAAACCTATATAGTCTTTTTAAGTAAGTATTAAAGAAGTCGCAAAAAAATGTTGAAGTAAATCTATGCAATATAGTTTCTTTTTTAAAACAATTTTTTCTCGCTCGGGTCCAAAGGACCCGGGTGTGGTAAGCGTGTTACTCGAGGAAGGGTAGTAAGCAAAGGTTAATATAATTGTGTTTATAATTGGCAAAAAAGTGACTAACTATACTCTTTCATACTTTTTAATGAGAAAAATTGATTTCTTATTTCTTTTACTATTTTGTTTAGTATTTATCCAAGTTGTTATTATTAAATAAAAAGTATACTTAACGCTAATACGATTTTACTGATTTTTATTTTTTTTATTTTCACTAATATTGCAATAACTTGGATTGATATAAATTTGTTTGGTTGTTGTCTTTTGAATCAAATATAAATGAAAAACAGAAAAGAACAAATATAATACAAATTGTTATTACAGGAGATAGTTAAATAAAAATACAAGATTTAAGGATGCATTTTTATATTTCGCAGGAATTTCAATAAAACAGGAATCACGAGTAATTAAATACATTTCAAACTTATTACTTTATTCATGAATTATTTAAACGTTCAATCTATCAAGATATTTTATCAAAGTTATTTTTACAAAGGGAACAAATTTTCTACGTGTCCAATTATTATTAAAAAAAAAAAAAGTCACTCTCCTAAAAAGAATATAATATAATTATAAATATTATAAAAAAAATAAAATAAAATAAAATAAAATAAAAGAAAAGAAAAAGGAATTGCGTCGTTTTAATTAAAGTTAAAAGTTAGTCGCACGCGGTGATGTTCTTTAATGAAAGAACAGAGTGTGGATGACATTGGCGTGTTAAGTCCATGAAATAGGATCTCATTTCGCAAAAGACTGATATTAGAAAAACACTGGTCATTAACTCTCTTGTCCGTGACGACCGGACGACTCATTATCGCCGTCACGGATGCGTTCCGTTTGCATTCAGTTAAAAGATACCAAAAAAAAAAATAAAGTTTCAATAAGCTCTAAGAAAATATTTTAAATATTATTTTTATAGCTACGATTTTTATAACTTTATAACCATATATAACCATATATTTAACTTTTATTATATAAAAAAAATTATTAAATATATTTTTAACCATAAAAAATTAGATATATAGTTAATTATATAATTAAATATATTTATAATCATAAAAAATTAAATATATAGTTAATTATATAATTAAATATATTTATAACCATAAAAAATTAAATATATAGTTAATTATATAATTAAATATATTTATAATCATAAAAAATTAAATATATAGTTAATTATATAATTAAATATATTTATAACCACATATTTAACTTTATAACCATATATATATATATATATATATATATATATATATATATATATACAACTACTATACTATACTAAATATATGTAAATATCTACTGTAATTTTGTTAATAATTATATAAAATAAATAATATAACAATTAAATATATATATCTAATAAATATGTATAAATAAATAATAAGAAAATATAAATTTAAACTGACGTTCAATTTATTTGTTTAACTCAGAAGAAAATAATGATTAACAAATTAAATCATTAATAAATAATCTGTACGTGTAAAAAAAAAAAAGAAAAACAATTTAAATCTCTTTTTACAGAGATCAAACATAAAATAATAATTTTTTTTATAAAAAAAAAAAAAAGGAAGAACTAAAAAAATATGATTTTTATTATTATTAATAAAAAGAAAAAAGACGTGTGCTATAGAAAACGATATTATGAATTTTATCAAAAGATCCAAAGATCAACGAAGATTAATGATAATCCCATCCTAATACGTCACGAAAGATCATTTCCCTTTTTGACCATTTTCTCGTCCCACCTATTTCTCCCCCCCCCAACCCCTTTTTAAGGGTCCTTTCGTTAAATAAAGACTATTTATAAAGAATTAGAAAAGAGACTGACTAATCGTTCGTTTCTCTTAGATGGATGGAAACACGGCACAGTGTTTCAAATCTCGTAAAAACTTGTCAAAATTTAACCGATGATTCGTTCAATGAAAAACAACAACAACAAAAAAAACAGACACACACATACACATGGACAGAGAAAGAAAGAAAAAACGAAGAAGTAAAAGAAATAGAAGAAGAAGATGACGGAAATTCGTTGCAGTTGAGTGTCTAAAAAGACACACACACAGAGAGAGAGAGAGGAAAAAAGAAAAACAGACAGACAGACAGACAGAAAGAGAGAGAGAGAGAGAGAGAGAGAAAGAATGAGAGAAAGATAACTGGTGAAAAGGGGGAATGTTATATTCGTGAACGAATACTCGTTTGTATAAGAGGATGTCCGTCTATAGTAAAGAGTAAAATGTAAAGAGTAAAGAGCAAAGAGTAAAAAATAGAGACAGAGAGATACAGAGAGATACAGAGAGAGACAGAGAGAGAGAGAGAGAGAATGAGAGAGCTACTTTTGGAGTACACGTATCGGAGTGTGTCGCGGAGGATGCACGAAGGGGTCTGCCTACCGAGAGTAACCTAATGACTGAAGCTTCCTGCGTTTGCAAACTGCACGGGAAGGGAGAAGCTTCCCTTCTCTCGCAGGATATCCGATATTTAATCTGATTTCTGGATTACTTTTACCCTCTCTTTCTCTCCCTCACTTGTAGGGGGCCACAGAAATATACTGTGAATAAACGAACGTATGAATGAAACTAAACCAACGTATGAATGAACGAATGAAACAATCAATCAATCATTATGAAAATGTATATTAACAAATCATTATTTTTTTTCTTCTTACATAACTCTTATTATTATTATTATTATTATTATTATTATTATTATTATTATTATTATTATTATTATTATTAATTTTGTTATTGTTTTTATTTACTTTCTAATATGAAATTATTTGAAATACTTTCACATGTCGATTCATTTAAAAAGATAATCATTGTCCTAACTAATTAGAGTAATTACAAATATGTTTTGTTTTGTTGTTGTTGTTGTTTTTTTTTTTTTACTTTTTTATAAAAATATACACACACACCTAATTATCTTCTATACTAATGGAATATAAATTGAATCGTAGAAAGTATTGTTAGTTGCATACACAAATGTATCTACAACATATGTGTGAACTTAATGAAGCAGGATTCAAAAAAAAAATAATAAGGGAACTCCCATCTCAACCTACTATCTTGACCCGATCTCTTTCGTTTGTTCCTAAAAGGGTTTTTCCTTATGTTACCAACAGGAAGTCTACTTTCCCTAGAGAATTTAACTTTTACCTTTTCTCTATCTCTTTCTATATATATATATATATTTTTCTCTCATATACACACACACACATACGGGTAGAAGCTACCAAACTTTTCCACGAGGTTCACAGTGTGTTCCTTCTTGTGTTCCTTATTTTTCTAACTTCCGGTTTCACGACGAAGTAACCTCCTCCTCCTCCACCTCCTTCTTCTCTCCTCCTCTTACTTATTTTCCTACTCTTCCCTCTTTCTTATATTTCTCACGCTAAAAGTTAGAAAAGATCATTAAAATCTCCTTTTCCTTCTTCGTACAACCGTGTACACGTTCTTAATTGCTAACCATTCAGAAGAACGTGGAAGTAGAAACGCGAAAACCCTAATCATCGTTATGTCAGCACGACTTCACCTTCGTTTTAAAATAAAATAAAAAGCCTAATACTTCTGTTAGATTAATTACAATAATTTTTTATCTTAGAACTTAAAATATATTTATTAACTATGATGAATAAAAAAAGAACAAATTTGTCTATGTATGAGAAAACCTTTAAGATTTGTAATATCATTTTTATAAGTATGAATAAAAAAAGAACAAATTTTTCTATGTATGAGAAAACCTTTAAGATTTGTAATATCATTTTTATAAGTATGAATAAAAAAAGAACAAATTTTTCTATGTATGAGAAAACCTTTAAGATTTGTAATATCATTTTTACACGTATGAATAAAAAAGAAAACAAATTCGTGTATGTATGAGAAAACCTTTAAGATTTGTAATATCATTTTTACACGTATGAATAAAAAAAGAACAAATTCGTGTATGTGTGTGTGTGTGTGTGTGAGAAAACCTTTAAGATTTATAATATCATTTTTACACGTATGAATAAAAAGAAAACAAATTCGTGTATGTATGAGAAAACCTTTAAGATTTGTAATATCATTTTTATACGTATGAATAAAAAAAGAACAAATTCGTGTATGTGTGTGTGTGTGTGTGTGTGTGAGAAAACCTTTAGGATTTATGTTATTTTTACTCCTATATGAATGAAAAAAAAAAAATAAAAAAAATACACGAATATTTTATAATTTTTCCATTGAACATTTCTCAACAAAATTTGGTAAAAAGAAGAAGAAGAAAAAAGAAAAATGAATATACATATTATAAAAATTGATAGAACAAAGAAGAGA
Organism: Polistes dominula; assembly: GCF_049000335.1. NCBI lineage: Eukaryota > Metazoa > Arthropoda > Insecta > Hymenoptera > Vespidae > Polistes > Polistes dominula. The sequence goes on from NW_028301164.1 coordinate 1,147,109, forward strand.
CGAATGAAATGATTGTGAAGGAAGCTTAATCCGGCACGGGTCGTCGCGCACGATCTCGCGTAAGGTGGAGGGGATTGGCGCGCGTCGGTTTCTCCCAAGCGTGGAACCCTTTCTCCCTTCACCACCCCCACCCCGCCCGTCCATCGCAACCACCATCACCACCATCACCACAATCACCTCTTCTTTTTCTACTTCATCCTCTCTCTCTTTCTCTCTCTCTCTCTCGACGCTCCTTCTACTCTTTCTACTTCATTTTCTTCTTCTTACACTGATCTCAGCATTACCTCACCTCTAAGTTAATCGAACTGTTCGCATTCCACGAATACACCTTAACTGCGTATTTAAATTAAAATCAAAATTTAAAAAAAAATAAAATAAAATAAAAAACAGAAAGTAAATCAAACGAAAGTGGCAAAAAGAAAAAAAATGGATAATATTTTTATGAAGATTACAAAATGAAAAATCAAATGAATGAAAGATATGAAAAGAAAGAGAAAAACACGATTTACAATTAGTGTAACTATTCGAAATGTAATTAGGATTTTCTTAATAAATTTTATATTTATATTTTTTCTTCTTTACTGTATCTTATTTCGTAGATATTTTCAAATGAAGATAAAAAATTAGAAAAAGAAAAACTAACGACCAAAAAATGTAATGAAACTATTCGAAATAATGAGGATTTGTTTTTCATTTTATTTTTTCTACTTTGCTGTATCTTATTTCGTAGATATTTTCAAATGAAGATAAAACATTAGAAAAAGAAAAAATGTAATGAAACTATTCGAAATAATTATGATTCTTATTGAAATTGGATTTTTTTCTTCTTCTTCTTCTTCTTCTTCTTCTTCTGTATTGTGTCTTTCATTTACGTAGATGTTTGGTAAGAAAAAAAGGAAAAAATATTTTAATGAGAATTAAAAATAAAAAAAATAAAATAATATAAAAAATGGAGAATAATGTAATGAAAGTAAAAAAAAGAGTAAGAAATTAAGAAGGAAAGACTAAGTGTATAACTATTCGAAATATTTACGATCTTTCATTTTATTTTGTTCTTATTTACTGTATCTTACTGTTCGTAGTAGATATTCGCTGGTAACTCTTTATCTTTTAATGACGACACTGAACGGGATGAAAGAAAACAAAAAGATAAAAAAAATTTAAAAAAAAAAAAAAAGGAAAAAAAAAACGTCTCGGCACCTTCGCGGATAATATACAGCGATGTTTTAACGACGCTCTCAAGAAATTCTTGCGGAGTACCATTATGGATGCTGGTGCGTTAGTAGCAACGACGAGAAAGTCCAAAGACCCACCGCAAAACAACGTTTTCTTCGTCGTAATTCTCCTCTTTCTCTTTCTCTCTCTCTCCCTCTCTCTCTCTCTCTCTCTCTCTCTCTCTCATTTTCTCTATTTTCATCGTTCTTTCTTACTCTCCTACGTATCTTTTCGAGATAACTACGATGTACGTCTTTAAATAGTTCTTTATCGACTCATCGATCAACGCGACTTTTCTTATTATTATTATTATTATTATTATTATTATTATTATTATTATTATTATTATTATTATTATTATTATTATTATTATTCTCTTTCTTTATTCTAAGATAAATTTATAGAAATTTTATATCTTCCTATATTTTTTCTTAATCAACTTAATAACATTGTATTAATAAATTGTAATAATAATTTTCTCAATATGAAATATATATATATATATATATATATATATATATATATATATATATATATATATATAATAATAATAATAATAATCGAACTGAAATATTAATTATAAAATTAAGATTAATTGAGAAAATTATTATTATAAAATATTAATTCTTAATATGAATAATAATAATAAATAATTTTCTCAATATTAATTCATTAATATCGATAATATAATATTAATTAACCCTTTGAGTGATAAATAATTTTACCTTAAATTTTTTATAGGAACAGAATAGTTGATTATTAACCAAATTCTAATACTAAATTATATTTAATAATGAAAGTTTTGCTTTTTGTGAATATATAATTTTATTTTTTCTATTAATTATTTAATTAGTTATATTAGTTATATTAATTAATATCAACATTGTATTATATTTTACATTAATATTAACAAAAACGTATATGCATCGAACGACCACGCTAGTTGTTTTTTTTTACCAAACGCATATATGTGTCTATAGCACTCGAAGGGTTAATTATTCGAAAATAATTCAAATGAAAAAAAAAAAATCAAATAAATGAAATAAAAATAAAACAATAAAATTCTATTCAAACTACAAACGAAATTCATAATATTAATCTGTATAAATTAAGAGTATTAGATTAATTTAAATATAAATAAATTATAATAAGAAAAATATATATATATATATATATATATATAAGTATATATATAAGTATATAATTAGTATAATTAAGTATATAAGTATAATATAATATAAACTACGCTAAGTATATAATTATAATATAAAAACAAAAACATAAAATAATATAAAAGAGAGGAGGAAGGGGGTGATGGGTGGGGGTGGATGGTAAAAAAGAAAAATAAAGATAAATCGTGGATAAACGTTATTATCTATGTTTCGGTCAACGTCCCACGAATGGCTCGGATTCATAATGCAAGTATACGGTGACTGCCCATGACACGTTCACATGACCCTTTTCCACGGCGTCACAGTTCTCATGAAACAGTATACCGGTGCATGTGAATGGGAGACGTGTCGTTACGATACTTCCGGCGGATAGCTGCTGGCTCACGAACACGAATAATACAACGATAAAATAAAAGAGAGAATAAGAATATGCATATACATATATACATACGGAAGAGACTATATGTTCATTGGATATAAAACTAGCCAACCAACCAACCAACCAACCAACAAAACAATCAACCAATGAATAAACGAACTACCAAAGTAGAACTGAAAACATTTGCTACGATTATTTCACTCGTTTTTCTTTTCATTTTTAACGAGGTACCAGAAAAAAAAATATATTTTAAACGTGTTATACTTTCCTTATACAGTTCATAGATAAATATATGTATGTAATCAATAAAATTGTATTATATTTCAAATGAAACTATTTAAACATTAAAAGAAATATTTCTAAACGTATTAAAAACTTCCACGGAAAAGAAAATCACAAAAATAATTCTTTATATAATTTAGCATAATAAAACTAAAAAAAAAAATATGATAACGATGTAATAAATAATTCGACGGAAGTTCTTAGATCGTGGGAGTCGAAGCTTCGTCTTTTAAAATTGTCTCTCCCGGATACGACATCTCGAAAATCCAAACGAAGTCACGCGAACGACACAACTTCTAGTAAAAGAATCGCACACGAAAAGTCGTGTAGAGTTTACTCTAAGAAAAAGAACCCTTTTCCACAGTTACTACTACTATTACTATACATCGTCGTGAAAGACAGAAAATAAATGAACACAATAAGGAAAGTTTAGAAATCACGTGAGAATAAGATACGAATCGACAAAAATTTATGTGAAGTACGAATTCATAAAATTCTATTTTTATCATTTGTACATATCTATTAATAATTTAATTTATATTTCTTATAGAATTTTAAATAATTATATTTAATATTTAGTGTATGAACATGTGTGTACCTTCAGAAATGCATTACGCCTTTTAGGAGTAACATGAGTAACTCCTAAAAAGGAATTACTCATGTGCTCGTCAATAATTTATTTAATTAATTACAACCAGCAACTCGTGCCGATTAGGACCTTTCATCCTCGGCATGATTGAGCACTGGAGGGACTTTAAATAAAAACTCATGGTTTAAGAAGTTCTGCGATGGCTCCAAAACACTCCTACTTCGCAGCAAGTATTGTAGTTTGACGATGGAAGTTGATACTCGATTTGCCATTGAAGAAGATCCATCGAAGATCCATCGAAGATCCATCGAAGATCCATCGAAGAATTCATCCAACATCTTTGAAAGGAAGAAATTCCATGGTTATATCTGTATAATAAAATAGAACAAAACGATAAGTTATCTGGAATATTATCCAAAATCATATAAAATAAAATCGAATAAAATGTAAATAAAAATGAATACTTACAATGCATTTCAATGAGATTCAGCTCTATTGCACCATGGTGATGCACCTCGCGTGAATCTAAAAACGCGGTATAAACGAAAATAAGAAACTATAGATGAGTTTCTTATCACGAAACCGAAATTTTATTATACGACGAACAACACTGATTCTAATTCGCGTTTGATTTTAACTTATTACTCGCCCGATCACTGATTCTAGACTGCACTAATTCAAAGACTGCATTGCTCGCAGTCAAATGCAAGAACAAAAATTTCACTTCCGGTCACTTCACATGGGTCATTCGGTCTAAGACACCGACTCGTAGTAATGCAATTGCTTCGCGCACGATTGCAATCTGAAACAGAAATAAAAAACAATACCATTAATATCATTACTATTATAGAAAAGCATTAAAATTTTTGAGAAATTATTTAATACAAAAATATACTCACTTTAAATGTTTATCGACGAATGCACGATGGGTCTCCTACCCTTAGGATGACGATGGGCACATGTTTAAACCGAATAGAAGAAACTTGCGAGTTTCTTAACAGAGCAAACGAAACTTTAGCATGTGACGATCAACATTGACTTTAATTCGCGTTTGATTTTAATTTATTACTCGTCCAATCACTGATTCTACAACTAATTCCAAGACTGCATTGCACGCAGTCAATTAAAACAAACAATTTTAAATATTCACTGATGCACTGACTTTAATAAGCGAACAGTCTGTACGACTATTTTTAGATAAAAATCAGACTTTACTCGAAGAAACTCTAATATAATTACTGCATTCGTCTCAATTAATTTAATACATATAATTCTCAAAAATAGTTCACGAAATGCGACGAAGTTGAAATTAACAAACGAGAGTGCTTCTAATCCGTGATTTTAATTATATTTAAACGATAAAACACTTCCGTGCATTGCTTCACGCACGATTGCAATCTGAAACAGAAAGAAAAAACAATACTATTAATATCATTACTATTACAGAAAAGCATTAAAATTTTTGAGGAATTATTTAATACAAAAATATACTCACTGTGATGAATGCACGATGAATGCAGGATGGGTCTCCTACCCTTAGGATGACGATGAGCACACGTTTAAACCGAATAAAAAAAACTTGCGAGTTTCTTAACCGAGCAAACGAAACTTTAACATGCGACGAACAACACTGAATCTACACGTATGATTGCAATGATTTTCTGAAACAGAAAAAGGAAAAGAGCAATTAATGTCATCGTCGTAATAAAAACCCATTGAAATTATCATAGAAATGTATCATAGGAAAATATACTAACTTTTAATTTTCATGGATGATTGCAGGATGGGTATCCTACCCTTAGGATGACGATGTATAAAATAAAATTAAATAAAAAGTCTGAAATGCTGAAACATACTAAAGACTATATTACAATATTTCCTGTAAATCATTTCTGAAGGCAGTGCACACATTAAAACCATTGAATATTTTATCAAAAATATTTAATGGTAAATAGAAAGAAATAATTAAAATAATATATGAGAATTGACGTAATTAAAAGTTAAAGTTATTAAATATTTATGAAATTGATCAGAGTATGCAATTATTTGCTTGCTAAATTACATATTAAGTATGCAATGTTAGTAAAAATATTCATTAAAAATCTTTAAAGTTGTCTAAATAAAACAGTAATTGTATAAGCAAACTTAATAAAGAGTAACATAAAAAATAAACCAATTTTTATATCATTCTATGCAATGGTAAACTTTTTAAACTATTAAAATCAAAACGATAACGTTAGAAATAAAATAATTAAATAATTGAATACGCCAAATTTTCGTTGATGTTGTCTCGTTGAAGGATAGACGACGAAAGAGATACGTTACTACGAGTAACCTTCGTAGAGGAGACCTTGGGAGTGTCGAACGCTCGGTTATTATACCTATGTTATCGGCTGTTTACGTTTTGTCGTCGACTCGAGAAATACTTGGAAATATAAATACACATTTATAATAGCCAATATATCGGGTGTTTTGTTTTATTATTATTTCTCTCTCACTCTCTGTCTCGTTCCTTGTCACTCTCTCATTCTTTCTGTAGTATTTCTATATGCCAGATATACTTAAATAAAAAGAAATGCTTACCTCATAGAGATTTACCTTTAGAATGAAACATTGTTATTTATGAAAATACTTTTTTACAATTTTTTATATATGATTTTTCGAATGTTGAGCATGTGTGCAATGCTCATGTGCATTGATGATTTCATTAAAGAGTTAATTTTCGTGTTATCAAATCTTAATGATTTGTAATATATTAGTAACAAATTGCTTATGAATGAAAAGATTATAAAAATGAAACTATTACTGTATCTAATTCGATTTTTTTTAGAAAATGAAATTAGAACACTTTTGAAATAAACAGCTCAAATACTTTAATCAAAATCCATCTAAAATATTTTCATAATGTTTCCCTAACAAGTAATAAATTTCAACAATAATTTTTCCATTGTCCAATGAGAACACGCGCAACCCCTATTAGTCGCCTTTTACGACAAGCAGGGGATACTGTGGGTATATTCTTCAACCCTAACCCACAGGGTTATTTTATTGGACCAAAAATTATAAAGAAAACAAAACCAAAACTTCAGAACTTAATCTAGTATATGATAATCCTATTTTATTCAATTTTTAGTGTACTAATTATCAATCCTGTTTCGATAAATGTAACAATTATTATCTAAACATAAAATCAAAGAAGATATTGAAACAAAATAAATTAATTTTCCTTTATTAAATAAATCCTACGATACATGGATGAAATGAAATAAGTTAGTAAGTAAGTATAGGGGAATTGATGAAATAATTATCAGCAAGTAAGACTAGTTTTTTATAAAACATATATGCGTACAAAGTCCACCCACCAACATGAAGTGTCACGTGCCATGCATTCAATCGACCAGATATCGATATTATCATGTAAGAAAACGTTGTAATAGGCCAAAAGCAATTCCTATCATGAACATTTTACTTGCATATGTATATATGTATGTATATGCATTAATTTATTAGTGTTTTAATCTTTATCGTTTAATTACCGCATTCTCCCCCGTAAGTTCTGTCGCAAGAGATCGTACGACCCCTGGAGCTTGAACACCGATAAAATGAATAGAAAATAATATATATATATATATATATGATCATCATTTCTTTATCTTTCACTTTATCTTTTCTTTTTTATTCACTATTATCCGACTTACTTTATTCATATCTGTGTTATGAAAAAAATTAAAAGAAAAAAATAAATAAATATATATGATACATAGTTTCGATATATAATAATTTTCTTCATTTTCTATTTAACAAGATAGTTATATACAATTTTGCATTTTTATATATTTTATATTAAATAAAATTTTTATATAAATATTAAATAAAATTTTATTTAAATAAAATTTATATATATATAATTGTAATATTTTATTAATTATATAAAAAAGAGAAGAAAATTCTAATAATTTATATAAATAAACAATGATAATAATAATAATCACTAATAAAATAAAAAAAAGGAAATAAAAAAGAATGTAAAATAATAGATATAACAAAGTATGAACACATAAATTGAACAAATGACAAGAATTTGTTAAATTCGAACCTGCAGTAATAACAGTGTATTAAAATATGAATCCATCGAATAAATCGTTTTTTTTTTTTTAAATAATAATGATTACCACAAAATTTGATGGGTTGTCGTTTTGTTCTTTTATTTTTTTCTTTTGCTTTACTCTCTTATAAAACTCAATGTGTAATCTTTTACATCGAGTAATAATATTTAGGCCGTGGTAAGAATTATTGAACAGTACAAGGTTGGTTGGTTGGTTAGTTGGTTGGTTGGTTGGTTGGTTGTTCGATCGTTAAATGCATTAAAAGAATTTTCGACTTGCCTTCAGGTTATCGTCGTGCTAATAAAGCTGGCGTTACGAACACGGCACATCGATAAGAAGCTCGTTTTACCTCTCCTCCTGGGTTAAAAACTCTCCTCGTGGGTTCTCTCTCTCTCTCTCTCTCTCTCTCTCTCGATCTTCATCGTAAATGTGCGTAACACGCGTGCGTATCGGTAGATCGAGATAAAAGGTGCATTCGAGAATCGAAACACCTAAGGAACACCCGGGTTTACCATGGTCAAATGATCTGCTCGACTAATATGAAACAACCGATAAATAAACTTCAATATCTTTTGTTTATACTTAATCGAACATATTGTAAAGATTACCTTTTAAATGATACACTTGTCCATAAATTTCTATGTTTTTTTTTTTTTTTTTTTTTAATTCAAGTTACCAGTATTTTTTTATGAATTATTTTATGTATATTTGAAATAACGATTAGCATTTTAAATACACAGGATATTTATTTATTGTCTTTAAATTTAAGATTAAATAATCCATCCCTGTCAATATATATTTCAATTTTTTTTATTCGATTTACTAGTATGTATTTTTATCGTGAAAAATAGTATTACCTTACAAACAATATTCAAATATAAGACGAGTATTTGAAATAATTAATTTTATATACTTGAAATAACGGTTATGTTTTTAAATACGTAGGATTTTCTTTTATTATTTTTTTACTAATAGATAAAAAAGAAAAATAATTTGGAAAATTATTATTATTATTATTATTATTTAAAAGTAAATAAGAGAATTCATTTAATTTGTCCAACAAGGGACCAACCTTTTTCATTTTCCTTTCAAAATTTTCCAAGTGCACTTCAACTCTGACGTGACACGTTCGCTAGTTTAATTTACATCGCTCGTTCTTCTCGTTTTACGTAAGAAAAAGAAGAAATAAAAAAATAAAAAAAAAAAAATAGGAAAATGAAAAAGAAATAGAAAAAGGAAAAGAAAGAGAGAGAGAGAGAGAGAGAGAGGGAGAGAGAGAGAAAACAATTCGAAGCGGAACGAAGAAAATAAATTTGCTTAGTCTGTTCACGCAAGTCGCACGGTACCTTCGTAGCACACGCGCCTTATGACAGTTTACACGCGTCATTATTACATGATGGTAAAGTAAGTTTGTACTATAGTTTAGTGCCTTGTGTTGGAAAGAAAAAAAAAAAAAGAAGAAAGGATACACGTCTTGTGGAATAAAAAAAATACATTTTTTTTTTTTTTTTTCGAAAAAGAAAAAGAATTGTGATGATGGCACCTTCCATGAACAAAAAAAAAAAAAAAAAAAAAAAATCGGAGAAGACAAGAATCTTGAAAGTCATTTAAAAAGAAATAAATTCGTAATTTTAATTCTTCAAATAATAAAATAATAATAATATTAATAATAATAATAATAATAATAATAATAATAATAATATAATATATAATAAAAATATTTAATAAAAATAATTAAAATATATTAAAAAAAATTAATAAAATAAAATAAAATAAAATAATAACACGAATTGCTAATAAAATATGTAATCAAATTTATTTGATTTAATTCAACCTTGTTTCTAACAAATAATTATGGCAATATTTTTACACAAATAAGAAGAAAATGAATAAAATTGTTCTAAATAAAATCAAATCAGATAAAATAATAACACAATATGTAAATAATAAAAGTTAATACGTTTAAATGTAAAGATACGTGTATAAAATGAATATTACACGCATTAATGTAAAGAAGTTTGGCACTTATCATAGACGCATATTCGTGTCGTGTAACGAGCAAATCTTAATTACTAAATAATAAGTTTACGAGTGTAGAATCGTAGAAATTGCATACGCATACAAATACATACATATATATATTTTCTAAGGAGACATTAACTGTAAGCAGGTTGCTTTCATCCTCAATGATCCTATCCGGTAAGATTATAGCTAGAAGAAACTCTTCTCCCATCCTCTGCAAAACCGTTTTCTTTATTACACCTTTGAAATACACATACACATACACACACACACACACAAAATATAATATATAAAGGTATATACATAGTTAGAAAAAAAATGACTAACCAAAGTTCAACTCGTTCAAATTTATTACCGCACTACGAAAGACACGTGTTCCGGATAATAATCATAAACATCAGTCTCTATTTCCCTTTTGCTTAGAAATTCTCCTCAGCCGTAACTGCATAAACGCTAATTAAATGTTCTTTCTTATTCTTCTTCTTCTTCTTCTTCTTCTTCTTCTATTTCTTTTTCTAATAATCTTTAAGATTCAACCTTATACAAACTTACAATAACCGATATTAATTTATTATCTTCTACTTCCCTATCTTATATACGTTTGATACTATAAACTTATATATATATATATATATATATACAGTAAAATTATAAAATGATATATAAAATAAAATTAAAATAAATATAAAATAAATAATAATTTTATAATTTTATTTTTTTTTTAATTTTATTTTTTTTTTACTTATATATATTTATTTATTTATTTTAAATATTATTTTATATTTATTTTAATTTTATTTTATATATTATTTTAATTTTATTTTATATATTATTTTCGATTTATTTTAATTTAATTTTATATATTATTTTAGATTTATTTTAATTTTTTTTATATATTATTTTCGATTTATTTTAATTTTATTTTATATTTATTTTATATTTATTTTAATTTTATTTTATATATAATTTTATATTTATTTTAATTTTATTTTATATATAATTTTAGATTTATTTTAATTTTATTTTATATTTATTTTATATTTATTTTAATTTTATCTCATATATCATTTTATAATTTTACTGTATATAATTAATATAATATTAATTTAATTTTATTTATATATTCTAAACTTATATATATATATATATATATATATATATATATATATATTGCGCTTACGCAATCATTTTTGCATGGCACCAACGTGGAACCACCGGACGTCACAGTGTTAATTATAAATTGTCGTTTTTTCTCTTTTCATCAGCACCACGTAGATTCCTTTGAAGTTGTATAAATTTTATGAAAAAAAAAAAATAACAAAAGGGTCTTTCATAGACTATAATTTTGTCAATTTGTCGAAATTGGATATTTAAATTTATGGACACGTTCTACTATGAATGAAAAAAAAAAAAGCAGAAGAGTTCAAATATATAAAATATTCTTTCGTAAAATTTACGAACATTTTTTAATTTATCCGTATTAGATACAGCGTTTCTAATACCACCCAGAAGTTAATAATTTATATTCCATATATTCTACTACTACTACTACTACTACTACTACTACTTCTACTTCTAATTCGTATACGTGTATGATGATGAGATTTCGAGAAAACAACATAAAAATTCTTACTCAGTGTCGAATACTTTATTTGGAAAAGGAATATAATAATTTATTCAATTTGTCTAATATTTATATTTTCTCGTAAAAATTAATAACAAATGATCTTAACGAGAACTTTCCTTAAAAAAAAAAAAAAAAATAAAAAATTGAAAAAGAAATTTGTCGTGACGAGTAAATTTGAATTCATGTAAAAATGTTAGTTTCTTTTTTTTTTTTTTTTTTTAACACCAAAAAAATTGATGAACATCAAAAAAAGACAGAAGTGACATTTCATTAACGAATGAAATTCGAATAAAATTCGATGTTTATGAAAAATTCCATAGAGGTGTTAGTTTTTGACTGAGTTTTATCTTTGAAGATGGAGCGTGAAGTTTAATTTTTAGCGAGTCACCATAAGATGATGATCCACCATCGTCGTGTTCTCACGTATCGGCCTGATGATAGTCGCAGGGTACAAGGGGTTCTTCCTTCCTTGCTTGCTTGCTTGCTTGCTTGCTTGCTTGCTTGCTTGCTTGCTTGGTGTGGGTCATTAAAGTTTCTCCAAGAGAAGACAGAAGGTAAGAACGTGAGAAGAAGGGGGTAGAAAGGAAGATGGATACGGTAAAGAGAGAGAGAGAGAGAGAGAGAAAGAGAAAGAAGAAGTGCTGCATGCCTTGGCTTCGAGTAAATTACTGCTGTGGGCGAGAGAATCCCATAAAGCACGCCGCGTATTAAGTAGCCAGAAGAAGGATTATTCATTTCTTTTTTTTTCTTTCTTTTTTTTATTTTTTTTATTTTTTTTATTTTTTTTTATTTTAAATCTTATCTTTTTTTTCTTCTTTTTATTTCTTTCTACTTCTTATCGAGACTCTATAAAAATTTATCTAATGAGAAAAAGAAAAGGAAGAAAGGAAAATGAGAGAGAGAGAGAGAGAGAGAGAGAGAGAGAAATTTTTAACTTAGATTTATAGGAAAAATGTTTGAGTATTACAAAGGTGTAATAAACAAAATTTTCTTATTGTTATTTAAATATTAACACAATCGCAGTCGGTATATTTTTTTTCCTTTTTTTTTTTTTAATAATGAGTACTGGCAAAAATAATGAATTATTTATATATAATTAATTTATATATTAAAAATTATATTTATATTACATATATAAATTTATATTTAGTTATTGCGATGTAATATTTAAATAATTATATTTAATTATATTATTACATTATATTATTTAAATATAAAATTTATTATTATTATATTTTAATTATAATAATATTAAAATATATATTTATTACATATTATAATTATTATTATGTATTAATATAATATCATATAATTATATTATATTAATACATAATATAATTATATTTAATTATATATTATTATATTTTATTATTTAAATATAAATTTATTATTATTATTATTAATTTTAATTTTAATAATATTAAATATATATTTATTGCATATTATAATTATTTAAATATTATATTGCTATAACTAAATATAAATTTATATATAAATATAAATTTTAATTTATTTATATTTATAATATAAGTATATATATAAAAATTTATTTTTATTAAATTTCTAAAATTTAAAAAGACGTGAATTCACGTCAGCGGTCGCTAATGTATTAATATTGTTACTTATATAATATATAGTTTAGATTACAATATTGTTACATATACATATAATAATACAAATACCAGCGCGACAAGACAAAATTTAGATTAGACGTGCGAACGGTATAGTGTTAAAAATAATATATCAAAAAAAAAACCAAAAATAACAAAACTCCGAAATCATGTCAGTGTATAAAAACTTAAAAATTCACGATGATAAGAAAAAAAAAAAAAAGGAAAAATGGTAAAAAAAACCCAAGATCCCAACCAAAAACTGGTATAATCCTGAACACTGGAGAGAGAAGAACAAGATCCTTATCGATCCTTGGAAACATAATCAAACTAAGGAGAGTAAATCCTCGGTTGAAGTTAACACACACACACACACACACACACACATACACACAAGTAAAAAATGACAAAATAAAATAAGTAGCCAAGGAAACGATAAGAAGTCTGAACAAACGATATTGTTACAGGAGAACAGGCCGAGTTAAGAGTAAAAGGGGTAAAGGGGGAACGCGGTTGTGTAGGGTTCACAATGCTCGTTCAAGAAGAAACATAGTATATCGAGGAATAACAGAAGCAAAGAGGAGGGAAGTGAGGGTGGGGTGGGGTGGGTGGGATGGGATAGGGGGGTTTTTGAAGCAGCCACTGAACGCGTAACGATCACGAAACGTGGGAGGTAGAAAAAGGGTCTCTTGGTTGGGTGGATAAATTTACGTGATTTCTCGTAAAAAAGAAACAATTTATTAGAGTGAAAGAAGGGGGTGGGAAGGGAGAGAGGTAAAAAGAGAGAGAGAGATACAGAGAGAGGGAGAGAGAGAGAGAAAGAGGGGTTGGTTTTTTTTAGTAAGCTTACAGGTTTGCTATAAATGTGAAAAAAAAAAAAATTAATTAGTGGGAAAGATAAGAGGAAAGGGAGGTAGAAAAAGAGGGGGTTGATTTTTTTGTTTGCAAACTTACAAGTTTGCAAAACGTCGTAGAGTAATTTTCTCATTCATTTATTTTCTTTCTTTCTTTCTCTTTCTCTTGGTTACTACGCGAGCAAACACACACACACATGCATATATAGATATATATATACACAAGTTGTAACATAAATCTTGGGTAATTGATAATCGTGAGCGCGCGTGCTCACGCGTGCATTCGTGGAGGCTGTGAGTAAAATAAATAATAGTCGGAGCAATCGGCATGAATTAGCAATTAACTCGCGGCGTGCGGGCTGGCTTTCTTCTTATTTCTCACGTGACGCCGGCTCATCGATTTCAAAAATATCATTTCGAGTTTATTCATTTGGAAAGTTGCTCGTCATTAATTAATTCGACAATTAAAGTTTATATTCGCGAAGAAGTAGTGGTTATATGGTAGGAAGAAACATGAAAAAAGAAAAAGACAAATTGTTGTATTAATTATGCTTCGATAACCAGTATCGATTATTTAATGCTTGATCAAACTTTAAAAATAATCAACTAGGAGGGTTAGATGCAGGAGGGGATAAAGATCAGAGGATTCGGGTTACGGATGATTCTTTAATAATCTACAAATAGATTGTCATTTAATTTAATCATTGATGAATTAGAGTTTAGAAATAATATATTCTTCTTTATGAATTTTGTATTATTCATACGATTATTGAAATACAATATTTTTTTTTTTTTTTTTTTATGAAATATTCATTTTTATCATAAATATAATGTTATCGAAAAATTGGTGAACAGATTCCTATAGTCTTATACCTGAGGTATGTATACCCAAAATATTAATGTATTAAAAAAATAAACCTAAACATTTGATATTTTACTGATTTATTTGATACGTGTTGACAATGTCAATATTATAAATCGTCATGAAGTGTGATGATAATTATTTTCAATTATAATAAATATACAGGGTGATCTGTAACTGGTAATACAAACGAACAAAATTCTACATGAAATAATAAATCGAAATTTTTCTTTTCGAGAAAATCGACTTTGAATTTTCGCAAAATACGCGTGCACTTGATTATGTCATGTTATAAAGGACCTACGAACTTTTCAGAAATACCCTACGAACCTTTCAGAAATACCCAAAGGACTTTTCAGAATTAACCTATATATGTAAATAGGGTTTATTCTTATATAAAAAGTTCAGGTCACAGGTATAACTAAACATGATCAAGTGCACGCGTACTTTGCGAAAATTCAAAGTCAATTTTCTCAAAAACAAAGCCTTCAAATGAAAAATGTGTTTTTTTCTTTTTTTTTTTTTCTATTTTCGATTTATTTTTTCATATAAAATCACTCTCTTTTCGCTTGTACTACCAATTACCGATCACCCTGTATTATACAACACTTATCAACATATTTTATTAACATTATATATAATAAATATCACAAACGAAATTGAGAAAAGTATAAATATCTAAAAAAAAAAAAAAAGCTTTCTTAATTTGACACGTTAAATGACTTTACATCAAATTGTTTCGAGCAAATGATTTCAAAGATATTATATCACGTAATATAAAAAAGACTAAATAAAAGAAAAAATAACCGTAGTCTTCCTTAACGATGGAAGAAAGTGTTAAGATGAAAAAACCGAAGAGAAATCGGCGGTGGTCATGTGTGTGTGTATGTGTGTGTGTGTTGCTGTTGTTGTGTCGTTGTTAAGAAAGAAATAAAAGATAAATAAAAGTAATCAAGAGTAAGGAGAATGAAATAAGATAAAAAAAAAAAAAAAGAGAAAGAGAAAGAAGAGAGTGTCCAAGAGAAGAACACTATCGTATTTCTACTGGTGACTTCCAGTAATGAGCTCCCTTAACGTACTTGTAAGAATGCTACCAGACGCGTTTCAAGCATCGCCAAACGCGTTAAACACGCCAGCTGCTGTTGGATACGCCATTGCTCTTTACTCACCTTCAAGATCTTCCCTTATTCTTTATTCTTCTTATTTTTTTATTTTTTTTTCTATATTTTTTCTAACCTGTTTCTTTGCTTTCGTTAGATCCCCTTTTATTTGCTCTCCATATCTATATTTATTTTCCTATTTTACTTTCCAATTTAATATATATATATATGACAATTTAAAATAGCTGATTGTGGAGAGGGTGTTACCTAAGATCAAACAAACACTATTTCAAATTTTAACTATAAAACTATTTATTAATTTTCTATCACTTTCATTCTCATTTCTATAATTATCATCCAATTAAAATAACACTACACTTATGTATTATTTATTTATTATTACTAGGAAAAAAATGATAAATCTCGTCAAATAAAATTTGTTCTACAAACTTGAAATTCAAATTGTTAATATAAATAATTTCATTTTTTTTACTATACAAAATTAATTCTAATAAAGAATCATGCAATTATTATTATTTTTTTTTCTATTTGAAAAAAATTGTCACGCATTCTATGAGAAGATAAGAAAAATATAATTGCCAAGGAATAAAACGATAAGAAAAAAATAAGAAATAGGCAAAAAAAACAAGTAGGAAAATGGTTGGAATTACGTCACGTTACTTTGGAGTCTAATAACTCGCGAAAGGATGTTCTCTCTCTCTCTCTCTCTCTCTCTCTCTCTCTCTCTCTTGCTGATATAAGTCGAGATAATATTAATCTCAAGTCTCGTGTCGTGCTTAGGTTCTTACAAGTACGCTTGGGGTCTATCTCTTTCTATGCGAATAGTTGGTTGGTCGGTGGCTAACATAAGAGATATAAGCAAACAGCAACGAAGGAAGGAAGGAAGAAAGGAAGGAAGGGTCTGCCGGCAGCGGAAAATAGTGCTTGCTTTTTAAGGTCGTAAGGTCACGTGCACGTTGCACATGAAGAAGTATCGCGTGGCTTCGTGGGATCGTGCAATCCTCGCTGAGCAACCAAGAGACTCTTTTCTTTTATCTTATTTTCATCTTCCCTCTATCTCTTTCTTATGCTTTCATTTTTTCAAACTTCCAAGGTTTCATATATGGTTGGCAGGTGTTACGATTGTCATCGATCTCAACGTGATATACACTCATGCAAAAGCCTGATTTTTATCGAGATTTATTCAACGATTTGTCAAAAGATAAAACAAATTAGAATTCATGCAAAAAGTTAATATTTCCTTACAAATAAATATCAATATTAAAATATTAATATTTATAATAAATATTATATTTTATATATATATTTTTTATATAATATTCATATATCTCTGATAAATTATATATTTTTTAATAAATAAATTTATAACAAATAATTTATAATAAAAATATTAAAATATTATCTACAAAATATGATATATAGTATTTATCGATTCATCAAAAGATAAAACGAATTAGAATTAATGCAAAATGTTAATATAGATTTTTCCTTACAAATAAATAAATATATATATATTCTTATAAAAAATATTAAAATATTATTTAAAAAATATAACATATAATATTTATCGATTCGTCAAAAGATATAACGAATAAGAATTCAAAACTAAACATCTCGGATAGATTTGGTCATGAAAATTAAATAAATAAATATATATATATATATATATATCGAGATATTATCTAGAAAATATAATATAAAAGTTAACCCAAATTCTTGACTAGTCCGATATATCATGAGTCGAATCAAATCATTTCCGAGAGTTACCCTTCGAGATTGCAATCGGAATGCATCTTATACGACGACGCTGGCTTCAGATACGAAGAAGGACTCGTAACTTTAATCCTCTGACTCCGCAGGGTAGTTTTATAAAGGTATCTCTGTAGTTGGTTACTTCAAAAGGTAGATTCGCCAATCCCGTTTTTTTTTGTTCCGCTCCAGAATTTAACAGACCATCTTTGTCTTACTCTTTTGGAGATTCATTTGGAAGGACAAGAGTAGAACAAGAAGCAGAAGAAGAAGCAGAAGAAGAAGAAGAAGAAGAAGAAGAAGAGAAAGATGAGGATAAAGAAATAAACAAGATGAAAGAAAAAATGAAAGAAAAAAGAAAGTGGATGCTAAAGACCACGTGGGCACGTACACGCTCGCGCCACGGGGTGGAACGTTCGATTGGTAAAAAGCGATCGCTTCGAGTTATTTATTGCGCCCTTTCGGCTGGTCTGCTTGCTTCTCCAACAAGAAAGATAGAGATAGATAGATAGATAGATAGAAAGAAAGAGAAGTAAAGTATACAGGACGATTCAAATGGATAGGAGCAAGAAAGAGAGAGAGAAAGAAAATGAGAAAAGTGGTGGTGGTGGTGGTGGTGGTGATGGTGGTGCCGTTGCACGAACCAAAAGATATCTTATCTTCACGAACACACACCGTGAAATGCGTATACTTATCCCTCTTGGCCTAAGGCACGATACCATGCGGTGATAACCAACGCCTAGTATCTGATGGTTCTTGCAAAAACAAAAGACAAATCTAACTCTTACCTTTTCGCTCTCCCACTCTCTTTTTATCTATCATTCTCTTACATTATCATTTTATCCCTTACTAACATACATACATACATATCAAACTTTTTTTTCCTACCTAAATTAATATCATTCAAATATGTATACATATATTGTATTATGTAATATAACAATTGTATAATCGAATATTTTTTTTTTTTTTATTAAAAGCACACTTCGTTCATTGAAATATTTTCCTAAATATAATATAATAGTTTCATAAATGAATTAATTCATTTTGTTGTTGTTGTCACAATTAATGAGAATTATTATAACATTTCATTACGTAAAAATTGTGTTCACTTATAAAATGAAATTCTTGCACGTCCTACAAGAAAATTTGAATATATGTCAGTTCATCCTTTATAAAACCTTTTTATATTACTTGTGTTACTCGTATCTCTTCAAAGGGACAATATTTTTCACGTTATTATCTTAAAGAAATCGAAAAGGAGTGGTAGTACAACTGGCTTGAAGGGAAAGACCGAAATAAAGACGAGTAGAGTCCAATAACCTCGAAGAAAAAAAGGGAAGAAAAGAAAAATAAGATAAGACAAGAAACCCTCTTGTAAGAAACCCTTTTATCGATGACGAGCGTTCCACCGAAAAATATTCACTGCCCGGAAGCTTTTCTCGTTCTTTCTCGATCGCAAATCCATCCTGCAAAAAGAAGTTACTCTCTTTTACTCTTACCCCCTCCCCCATCCTCCTCCTCCTCCTCCTCCTCCCCTTAACTCTCTCAACCTACCGTTCACATGCACTCGTGTTACTCTCTTTCCTCGAATGAGATGCAACTCGAACGAACAAAACCAATTCGATGGTAAGGAAAAAAAAAAGAAGAGACAGAGAAAGGATGATATTCTTTTCGCCAAAGCTGCTCGAGTTTTGTTATTTTTTCAACTTAAAAAAAAAAAAAAAGAAAAAACCAGATGAAAAATAGAAAAATAAAAAAATAAAATAACAACAACAACAACAACAACAACAACAACAACGGACATATTGGTTTTACGTTCACTTATTTACGAGACCATAAACTCTCCTCCGGGCAAGCAACGATCCGCCAAGTGTAGTACGTTACGTCTGAAAAGAAGAAAAAATGTATATAAGGTTGTTATCCGAGAAGATAAAGATAAAGAAGAATACAAAAATATGTCTCTTTAATTTTGCGAATAATATCCAAATAATAAAAGATTAATAAATTTTACTATGAGTTTACCATCTGCTGATGTTGCTGCTATTGGAAATGTCAACGAGTATCGACAAATGTTAAGAATTCTGTAATCTAAAATTTATTTGAGATAAAACAATTAATATCAAACCTATTCATTACTTTTTACAGTTATAATAATACATTATAAACATTCTTTAAGTTCATTAAATCGTTCTATTTATGTTAGATTAAACACTAATGAAATACTCAACAAATTTAATAGCAAACATATTTAGACACAAGAACAGAAACAATGATCTCACTCTCTCTCTCTCTCTCTCTCTCTCTCTCTCTCTCCCACTCTTTCTCTTTAACTCTAGACATCCTAATTACAGTAGAAAGAAAAAGAAGAAGAAGAAAATGAAGATGATGAAGAAGAAGAAAATCTCGATAATCATTCCACGGTAATAATCTCAGAAACGCGTCAATCGTAACCGAAACCTGCTTCCAACAACACAAACTACTGACTCCTTCTGAGACGTGCGACCAACCGAAGGGAGGCTTGCTTTATGCGAGCGCCGTCTATCTCGGTGCAACCCGTAATTGCACTTACCTTTCGAGAGAATAAGAAAGAGAGAGACAGAGATAAAGAAAAAGAAAAAGGAACAAGTAGCAAGCAGTCAGCAATAAACTGACTTCTGATTGCTATTGCTCAGTTTTCAAATGCGTGACCGACTCGAAACTTCTTCGTTTCAAACCTTTCTCCCTTTTTTTTCCTCTTCGAACATTTGACTTTCCCACTACTCCTACTCTTTTATTCCCACCCTCATTCATACAACCCTTTCACCCTTTCATCCACCACTCACTCATCTTTTCTATTTCCATGTTTGTATACGTTACTTTTGTATTCTTTTTCTATTTCCATCATCATCGTATCATTTTTATTTTTATTTTTTTTTTTTAATTTTCGTCTCCTTCTTTTTTCTTTTCTTTTTCGTTTTTTTTTGTTTTCTTCCACATTGTCAGACAATAAAAAAAAAATTAAAAAAAAACAGACTATTACTTTTTGACGACGCTAAAAAACTAATTAATCTCCGTCTAATCGTCCTACCTTACACTCGACCTTTCTAATGGATCAAAAAGGATGAAAAAGGTGTGTGAGAGAGGGGAAAAAAATAACTTAAAAAACGATTAACGATTCGTTCGAAACGTTGCTAGAAAGTTTGATCATATTCACATAACATATATATATATATATATTATCTCTGACACATTAGTACAATCAAATTATTACCACCCAACCATGATTCATTTTCTCTTAACATTCCATATTACGTATTGAACATTAAATCAACATATACCATCAACGTGTAATACCGTATTATTAAATAATTAATATTGAATGATGGCTCATGATGAGACTATAAAAAAAGGGATAATCATTTTAAAGAAAGCTCGAATAATAAAATAATATTTTCTTTTTTTTTTCTCTCTCTAACTAATCATTCTTCATATTATATACGAATGATGATGAAGAAGAAAAGGAATGAAGAAGGAAGACGAATAAGCTGAAAAGAATATTGTGTGTGCAAGTAAGCAAGCAAGCAAGCAAGCAAGCAAGCAAGCAAGCAAGCAAGCAAGCAAAGAAGGAAGGAAGGAAGAAAGGAAGGAAGGAAGGAAGAAAGTGGCACTAAAAGTTTTGGGGCGTGGGTAATAATTTACGATGCCGCACGGTAACTATCCGTAAGTACCGACGCGGACACCACTAATGTTCGTCCTTATGCACCACCCTATATGTCTGAGATACGCAACAACGAAGAAATAAAAAGAAATAAGAAAATAAAATTAAAAAAAAAAAACAAACAAACAAAAAAAAAACAAAAAAAAAATAAAAAGAGAGATAGAGATATATAGAGAAAGAAACGGGAATATATAGGGGGAGGAAAAAGAGGGAAGTTAAGAGAGGGTTGAAATGGCCAAGATGATGCCTCCAAGGCGTTCACCTTTACTACGCATAAATCTGCGGTCAAAACTACCACCACCACCAACCACCAACCACCAACCACCACAACTGTAGTCAGTTTTAGTTCAATATTTTACTACCTTTCCTCGAAACCCCGAATGTTGTTCGGCTTCGGATTCGTTTATGAGAACAAAAAAAAAAATAAAAAAATAAAAACAAATTAAAAACAAAAATGAATTACTTTTCAACCGACAGACACGTTCGAATATAACTCCAGGTCTTTTTCTTTTTCTTTTCGGTTCTCTCAATGTAGATCACTGTGTGTCTTATCGTTTTAACAAAATAATAAAACAAATCCACGTAATTTTATTTTACACTAAAGTATGTTTAGTTATTCCAAAAAAAAAAAAACAAAAAAATATAAAATACTCTACTTTTTTTTTACTTTTACTTTTGATATTAATATTATTGGGTTGGCAACTAAGTAATTGCGGATTTTAAATAAGAATGAAAATTCAAAATTTTTTCTTCAAAATATAAGTTTATTTAATTAGGTACTGTCCATTTTTGTTGATGACCATTTGCCATCGGTTAGACAGTGTCATAATACCACGTTCATAAAATTTCTGACCTTTGTTATCAAAAAACTGAATTAGGTGTAAAACAAAATCCGTAATGACTTAGTTGCTAACCCAATATTTGTTGATAACGAATATGTTGTTGATACCACATTTATTAATTATATTAATATTTGTATAAAATTATTGAAATAATAATTGTCGCGTGTAATTACGAGAAATACAAAATTTAATCAAAGTTTTTATTAAAAACCAAGTCATATTACGTATCTCCAATAAACTTGATATACATTTTTCAAGCCAATATATATAAACATTAAAAAGAAAAGAAAAAGAAATATCCTTAATCGATTTCCCATAGTTTAACCATTCTCGACGGGTTGTTACATGCTTCGTAAATCATCTAACATAGGTAACTTCTCAAGGCCATGATTCTTCGAAAGTGAAAGAGGCGGATTACAAGGTTCGATTAATTAAAATCTTTGCTCTTAACTCGAACCTTGCATGTGGTGTATTATCATTTAAATTACTAAACTTAACTCACTTCAAATTTTGCAAATGCATTTAAATAAATTAATATATATATATATATATATATATATATATATATAAAATTTATATATAATACGTAACATATGTGCAATATATAATTATTTTATACTTATTTTATTTAGTTTAATTAGTTTAATATATATGAATAAGTATAAGTATAATTATAATTATTATTTATTGTATAATAATAACATACGTAACATATATGTAATATATAATTATTTTATACTTATTTTATTTAGTTTAATATATACGTTACATATACGTAAATAAATAGATAAATGTGCATATATATATATATATATAAGAAAAGAATGAATAAAAATGCATATAGTAGGTGCACGTGGCTTTTACATATATGTGATACACACGAGGCACGTAAAACGTAATAACAATGCGTTGGCGGCTGCCCTCTGATCGCGCACGTGTGCGCCACGAGCGTGTTCCATAAGTAAGAGAAAGATAAAATGAGAAAGAGAAGTCGAGAAAACGAGACTACGTAGGATAAACTACCAAGAAAGAGAAAGAGAAAGAGAAAGAGAAAGAGAGAGAGACAGAGTGAGAGAGAAAAAGAGAGAGGTAAGAATCTTTAGATCGGTTAGAAACGGACGTGAGAAGCTCCGAGTTCCCACAGACGATAAACGAACAAATCAAATGATCCTAAGATTTCTTTCTCTATCTTCTTAACCGAAGAAATCAAATGATCGAAAAGATCTTTTCGAATAAACTACCTTGAACATAATCGATATTGAAATTTTGATTTCGTAATAATATAATCTTTCTATGTGATTCTGATTTTAATATCATTAAGGAAACAAATGTATTTGCTGTGTTATTCTATATCGTAATAATATAATAATAATATAATTACATTTTGCAATTTTAAAGATTAGAAACAAATTCATTATCTTTTATTATAATTATATATATATATACATATATAAAATTTATATATAATATATAATATGTGTATCGGCTGTTATTCTATATTGTGATAATATAATAATAGTATAATTACTTAAAGAGTAGAAACAAGATAATTATCTTTTATGAGATAATTATCTTCAAAGAATGATGTTTCTGTCACTAATAAGTGCAGGACACTTTTCATGGAGTTTTTATGTACTCTTTGTATCTGATGGACGTGTATCAATTGAATTTTGCTTCAATATTACCTTTAAAAGGTTCGTCAAAGTTGGGAAAACGTCCTGCACTCGGTTCGTCTTTTATGGTCGTATCTCTAAAAAGAAAATCTAAAAACCAATTTCTGACTGCCCTATATCAATTATCAGTTCTGTACCGTATACGCTGCATATTTTTTCAGTTGCCACTCTAGTGTTATTACCTTGTTTAAATTCTTAAAGCATTACATGTCGAATATTCACTTTTTACTATCCATTTCAGAAGTTAAGAAAAATGCTTAAATGTAACATATGTAATTACATAAAAAAAGTTGACAGAAGACTAATTGAATCCTCATCTATATAGTGATATCAAAAAATTCATTTGTTTCAGTGACTTATAGTAGGTAAATACGAAAAATAGATTCTACATAGACGCATCGGAAGTTACTTATGACTCGACCTAATAATTATTATATATACAATGTATTAGCTGTTATTCTATATTGTAATAATATAATAATAGTATAATTACATTTTGTAATTTTAAAGAATAAAAAAAATAATTATCTTTTATTATAATTATTATATATAAATTGTATTGGTTGTTATTCTATATTGTAATAATATAATATAATAATAGTATAATTACATTTTGTTATTTTAAAGATTAAAAACAAAATAATTATCTTATATTATAATTATTATATTATATTATTATATTATAATTATAATTAATTTAATAATTATAATTATTCTATTATAATTATAATTAATATAATAATTATAATTATTATATTATAATTATAATTAATATAATAATTATAATTATTATATACAATTATTATTATATTAAATACAAAAAACAAAACCACATAATCAAAACAACACCATTGCAATACAATTTAAAAATAAGAAAGACAACAATTAAACCAAAAAGAAAAAAATAATAGATGAACCATAAAGTAATGTCCCTTTTTAACATTAAATTCAAACGAATAAATTTTTAACAAATTTTTCATTTCAAATCAATAACACAATTAACCTCGTTATCGACAACCCTCTTCTTTTTTCATCTAATATGCAAATTCTTAATACCGGACCGATAAAGTCAATCAATTCTTAATGAAAATATAAAAATTGACATACGTGGAAACGACATTACTTTCTGATCCTCCCCTCACCTCCCCCCTACCCTATAATAAACAACCAAACAACTAAACAAACAAACAAAATATGACAAGAGAAAGAGACACGTGGGATAAGTCGGCGAATCGGTAAAGAAATATCGGACGTTGTATGCTAGCTGGTTTTTGAGCCATGCGAATGCACCCGATCGTATCTGTAATGCGATCGCTTTGGCACTGTATGGCGATAGCATCATTAACCCTCAGCGTACTGAACACCGGCACCAGATCTTGTTACATGATATCCGAGCCTGGACCCGCGCTTCTGCTTCTCTCTCTTTCTTTCTCTCTCTCTCTCTCTCTCTCTCTCTCTCTCTCTGTCTATCTATCTGTCCGTCTTGTCTTTCTCTTTCTCTCTAACTCACAATACTCGCTAATTAAACCGAACGGGTTAGCTTGAACCTTTAGCAAGAAGATAGAAGAAGCCGATTGCTTTGTTTTCGTACTTGGGGTGGGTGGATAGGGAGAAGGAGGAAGAGGAGAAGGAGGAGGAGGAGGAGGAGGAGGAGGAGGACCCAAACCACGCTACGCTTCCACAGCCAAATTAATTGGAGACGAGAAATAAAATAGAGGAATCGTGTGCAGTGCTTTGAATTTTTTTGTTTCTTTGTTTGTTTGTTTGTTTGCCAAACTTGGACGAAGTGAACGTCACGATTGAAAAACGTTTTGAACATTTACACGTTCATATGTGTATGTATACGTAGAAGAATGGTTTAGTTGCAACATAGTTGTAACTGTGTAAATTCAAGAATTTGTATATATGTATGTATTTAAATACACATATTTATTGTAACGTGTGTGTGTGTGTGTGTGTGTACATGTGAATAAGAGATGGTAAATCTATAAGATCGAATATAAATCTTGGATACTATCGAGATGAAATCGATCGTGATTCCCATTGGTCGTGTAGTTACGGTTTCCAAGATCCTTATTTTAATTTTATTTTATTTTCTTCTTTTGCAAATCGTTGTTTTACTTTTATACAATTAATTTGAATTATTTATCAAAATTGAACGATATTTTGTTTATTAAACAAAACAAAAAACATATCAACTTGTTTATCTGACTTAAAAAAAAAAAAATGTTGATTACAACATACACGATTGATCGATCAGATTTGATTTATTTATCCTTTCGTCGTAAGATAATATTCTCCGATATTCGAGAATTGTAATCACATTAAAAACGATAACGTGCATACCTGCATAATCTGTCGAACCATGAAATTCTAAACCATGGATTCTTTCTTTTTAGTGCCACCGTACGACTTATACAAGTCGTTATTTCTTTTAACGAGAATATACGAGCGAAAGTTCCAATTGAAACGAATTGATTTTAGATAACAAATTTGTTAGATTACGATACAAAACGATTAGAGAAATTCTTCAAATATATAATCTTAAAAATTAAAAAAAAAAAAAAAAAACAAAAAAAGAAACAAACAAACAAACAAATTTATATTACCAAATTTAATGATACTTTTTCTTAGAATTAATTTTTATTATTTTTAAACATTCAAATTACAAATAAATAATATTACGTTACTTGAGAAAGAAAAAAATTTTTTTTTTCCTAAATAATATATGCCAAGAGTCTAATGTTTGTAGAATATAATTTAAATGGGAAAAAAAGAAAAAGAAAAAGAAATAAAATTAAAATTAGACACACATGACATACCCACACACACACACACACACACAGATGAACACACATTTAAATTCTAATTTAACAGGTGTGGCTCTTTCTAAAATACTTACGTAAAAATTCCTCTACCAACATGGATATATTTGAAAACAGGTGTCCCAGATGTCAATACAAATGCTGAATCAACTTTAAGAATTTACCCCCACCCCCCGTACTATTTTTATTTATTAAACGATAACCTTACTTATACAGTTTCTCACGATTTCCCAGTTAGGTGTTCTATTTACACGAGATAGGAAAAAAAAAAAAAAGGAAGAGAAAAAAATGTGAGAAGAAGAAGAATTTCTGAATTCGTTAAATGTCATCACACTTTAATCTTTTCACTTGAAAATCAATCGAAAAATGATTTTATTGTCATTCAAACATTTTTAACCTATGCTAAACTATTTCATTAAATAATTATTATTATAATTATTTTTTTTTTAAACTGATCATAAATTAAATAATAAAATGTTCAAGAAACCAAGTATAATAAATGCTTAAAAATAAGAAAATTGTATTCACCCGAATGATAACCTAAATCAACGAAAAGTATATTTTTTATACTAGCAGTAAATAAACCTTATCAAAAGTATACCCTATTTTAATCGGCTATCGATAAATAATATGTTCAAATACATATATATATATATTACTCGTATTTTACAAATATATCCTCAAAATTTTAAATCCTATATTCGTGATAATAATTGATAAAATCCTTACACCTGTACATCATTTTACAAATATAACTCATTGATGTTTAACACTGAATCTAATCTAAGTAAAGAAATACACTACCAAAGTATTTGAACATATTAATATTGGGTTGTTCGAAAAGTAATTTCGTTTTATCCTGACACAATATTGGCATTAGTTGATGCAAACCGGCAAATAACAACACGTGAGATCGGTGAAAGATTAAATTTATCAAATTCAACTATATATGCCCACTTCAAAAGGCCTAAACCTTTAACCTCGAAGCAAAAATTATCTTCATTTTCACAAAAGAAAAATGAAATTACTTTTTACAAACAATCCAATACAATTTTTATTTCATATATAAAATCAAACATAAAAATAATCACTTAATTAAACATGTTTAACCCCTTTGAGTGCTATGGACGCATATATGCATTTGATAAAAATTACTAACCTTATTGTTCAAACCATATATATACGTATTTGTTAATATTAATATAAAGTAATTTAATATATATATATATTAATATTAATTAAGTTATATTCATAAAGAAAAACTTTAATTATTAAATATAATTTATTATTGGAATCTGATTAATAATAAACTACTATACTGTTCTTACAAAAACCTTTTTAGGTAAAATTATTCAACACTCAAAGGGTTAACAAAACTAGATTGTAATTTAAATCTTATGCAGTTCATAAAAAGAAAACCATTTCGAGTTCATCCTTCTTTGATTTGAATTCTTAGAAGTAGACAAATACAAAATACAAAATACAAATATATTCAGAACTCGTTTCTAATACATCATGTCAGCAAACGAATAATTATATTTTGTCAACCATCTTGGCACTCTGTGTTAGCGTGTTCGTTCGTTTCATCGTCTAACATTTCTCTCTCTCTCTCTCTCTCTCTCTCTCTCTCTCTCTCTCTTGATGAAAGAAAAAGAAGAAAAAGAGAGTGAAAAAAAGAGAGAACGAGAGAAAGAGAAGCTTTAATTGGGCGCTTCGTTCATGAATAGATCTCATCTGCATACCCTCGCTCTAACGAGGCCAAGAACATTGTCCGTTCGTAGAAGAGTGCTTGCTCATCTGCTAATTAATTAACCCCACATACATGCACATATACATACCGTTTAATAGTTTCTACCTATAGAAAAGGTGGACATTGACAGATAAGCAACATCTACAGCATCGTTTATTATTTAAGCACGTTCGAGATACTTAAGCATCTCATCTATAATTAATATATATTCATTAAAAACACAACCATATTATTATAATTCTTATCATCATCATCCTCATCATCGTCATCATCATCATCATCATCATTATCTTTTATATTACCATTATAACAAGGTTTCTACATTTAAATTATATTATTTTTAAATCATTGAAATTATACTTCCATTTATATTTATACTAGGGGTGGCACGCCACACGTTGCTGTGGCTCACAATCAGTCCGATACACACGTTTTTAAGTCAACGAATTACCTTATACCGCCATCTGTTAGAATCTTATCGAACTAACAGAGATAATCATGACTCTTTGTTAATAAACAAATAATGCGCGATTAATAAAATAATATTGCGATTATAAATTGAGATATAAACTATCCTATCTTTCAAGTTGGATAAAACTGCACATAGTGTGCAAAATTTTATTAAAATCGATTCAGTAGTTTACCAGTCCATTGCGAACAAACAACGTGACACGTAATTTATATATATTAAGATAAGATATACGAATTTTATTTTTTTTTTATGAGATGTTATTATTAGGTTGAGTCATAAATAACTTCTGATTAGTTTATGAAACAAAGAATGGTGTTTCTGTCACTAATAAGTGAAGGACACTTTTCATGGAGTTTTCTTGTACTCTTTGTATCTGATGGACGTGTATCAATTAAATTTTGCTTCAATATTACCTTTAAAAGGTTCATCAAAGTTGGAAAAACGTCCTGCACTCGGTTCGTCTTTTATGGTCGTATCTCTAAAAAGAAAATCTAAAAACCAATTTCTGACTGCCCTATATCAGTTATCAGTTCTGCACCGTATACGCTGCATATTTTTTCAGTTGCCACTTTAGTGCTATTACATTGTTTAAATTCTTAAAGCATTACATGTCGAATATTCACTTTTTACTATTCATTTCAGAAGTTAAGAAAAATGGTTAAATGTAACTACATAAAAAAGTTGACAAAAGACTAATTGAATCCTTATCTATACAGTGATATCGAAAATCCATTTATTTCGGTGACTTATAGTAGGTAAATACGAAAAATAAATTCTACATAGTCGCATTGGAAGTTACTTATGACTCGACCTAATAGATAAAATAAAACAATACAAAATAGAAGATAAATTATAACGAACAAATCTTTTTTAAGATAAGATTTAGATAGTGTTTAACATGATGATATAGAATAAATTTAACTTATCAATGATTTTTTTTTTTTTATATATAAGAATTATCACATAAATGACTATTGATATTAAATCTAATATTAAATTAAATCAAATAAATTGGATTAATGGTCATTGAAAATCTCGTAAGATTAGATTAAAACAACCAATCATCGAAAATGAAAATCCCGATGAACGTGGAGACCATATATCGATCTCGTAGCCTGTATTTTATTTCGCAATGACGACACGAACTCTCGAAACGCAACCCTCAAGAAGGAAGGATTCCCTCTCGCCATTGTGATAGTAATTGTGAGCCTTCGAACTCGAGAAGCAGAACCGGATCAAGCGGCCAATCCAGATCAGAGATCATGGCCGAGAGAGTTTTACCAACCAGAACTCACTTCTGCTCGCGGGGTCACGATCTTGAATTTCACGAATAACCACCCCCTCAACCCAACCCCAGTCCAACACTTTTGTGTTCCCTTTTTTAAATTATTTTCTTTTCTTTTTTCTTCTTTTATTTCAAGATAAACTTTCACTGTGAAACAAGAAGCTACACCCCGATTGTTTAAAATATTTCAAATATTTCAAATAAATAACATTAGTTAAGGTATGAAATAAAATTAAGAATTAATTTAATATTATTATAAATATAATGAATTTAATTTGATAAACTATTAAATTAGAATATTAATTTGTGAAACTAACAAAAGTAGTAGGGATTAGGTAATTGTAATTTAAAAGCAAAAATTAATTACTTATAGGATTATTAAATTATATATATATATAAAATATAAATATATATAAAATATATATAATTATATATAAATAATTAAATTATAAATTAAAATATAATTAATAATAAAAATAATAATAAAATAAAAATATAAATATTATAAATAAAATAAAATAAAAATAATACTAAAAATAATTAATAATAAAAAAATTATAAATTAAAATATAAATAATACAAATAATATATATATAATATTTAAAAATATTATGTTATAAATTAATTAAAAACATTATGTATTACATATTATTTATTAAATTAATTTAAAAAAAAAAATCACTAATTACTTATAGAAGATTATTAAATTATATATTACATTATAATTACAATGTATTTAAAACTCAATTTTAAAAAAAGAAAAAAAAGAACATTGAAATCATTGTAACAATTTTTCAAATGTTCATAAAAATAATAATAAAAATGATAAAACAAAAACTTTTGACACACCTATGAAATACAAAATCCCGCATAAGTTCCTGTCTAAAGGTGGAATTTCTTTGGTATACTATATAGATGCATCATCCATTAGTCTTTTTCGATAGGATACAACGTAAGTGCATTCTGCATCCTCTTGGTTATAAGCAAAAAAAAAAAAGACAAGATAGTAGTAGAAAAGAAATCTTGACACGCGAATCGACAGCCGATGTACGTTCGTATCCGATGTAGTACCAAAGGCTCGTTAAATGTCGAGTAATCTACCTTGAACTTTGCTCGTTTCGTGAGCGTCTAAGTATGGGATCATCGACTGCAGAAAACGCATTCCTTAGTATGATGCAGGTGGCCGAGAAAATTTTCTTATCTATTTTAAAATATCTACTCCTTTAAAAAAAAAAAAAAAAAAAAAAAAAAAAGACAAAAAAAAACTAACATTTAAAATGTTCAATTCTATGCACATATATGTATATATGTATATATGTACACGAGTTGTCGAAAATATATGTACATACAAATAGTATGCAATAGCAATTCTAAAGATAAACTTTAGTAACTTTGAAATTCATTGAGTGATACAAAATTCTCTCTCTCTCTCTTTCTCTTTCTATATCCATTTGCAATTTAAAAATTGAATGAAAAAAAAAAAAAAAAGAAAAAAAGAAACGCTTTGAACATGAGCAAAGAAAAGGAAAAAAAAATAAAAAATTAGATATTATATATTCAAGAAGAAGAGAAGGAGAAGGACATCTAGAGCAACCTTTCTTCAATGGGGGAAAAAGATAAGAGAGAGAGATGCGGTTGCAGGTTGCAACGAAAGGTCGCCAAGAGAGTTCTCGGGGATGAGTAGTTCCCACACTTGGAACTTACATACACTTACAAAACACTCCTAGAAGCTCTCGTGTGGGTCAGACCACTATGCGCCTCGTGATCGAAGTCGTGACCAAAGAAATGATGTTACACGAAACAAAATCAAAACCTTTGGTACTAGCATGATATTTGCAACCGTATACAACATATTCCGATTGAAACTACGATAAACTTTTCATTTCTTAACTTACAATTCATTTTTCTTCTTTTTGTTTCTTAATTATATAAATATAATATATTCTATCCATTTCAATTTTGATCCAATTAATTTCTTATTTTTTAATTACAGTAATCATAAGTCTAAAAACAACGATAAGTTTTCCAAATTTTATATCCAATACGATATTAGTCTTTAATTGTAATTGATAAAAAACAAAACAAAACAGGAAGGATTAATTTAGAAAAAAAAATTAAATGAAATATATAAATGTAAATAAAAAAGATAAATGAGATGCCTCGTGTAACATTGTGTGTTGTAAGTGACTCCTCCGACCCACGGCTCCTATAAACCTAAACAATTGTACACTAATGATTAATTAATTAAACAAATAATTAAATATACCCATCAAAATAAACATAAAAAAGAAATGAAAGAAAAGAAAACAGTTATAAATTTTCTAAACTTCATATTAAATATTCGAATTTGTTTACTGGTAGAATAATGAATTAATAATACGATTGAATAAAAATAATAAATAATGTTAATAAAGATAAATGAAAATAGAAATGGATGCCTCCTCGTGTAACAGTGTCAGTAAGTGGCTTGGAGCACGGCGCGTGCAGGACGTGATTGCGTCCCGCGGTGCAACCCCCCTCTCCTTTACTCGTCCACGCTTGCGACCACTTTCCTCCTCTTGCACCCCCTCACCCTCGTACACCTCTTTGGAAGGCCTCTCTTTGAAACAGCTCCAGCTCCAGCTCCAGCATCACCAGCACCGTCTGCCACCAACCACCACCTCTCGCCACTTGCCCCTTTTCTCAACTCTATTCCTACCTTCGATTCCTTTTTGCTTCCATTTGCTTCCACATTTCCTCCCTACCCTTCCCTTCACCACGATGGAAAAGAAAAGGAAAGAAAAGGGCTCGCACACCGCCTCCGCTTAAAACACGACTGCCGTGGTCGAGGCTCGTGCTGTTCTTACCTATCTTACCTTTTCCATCCATAAACACATAACGTATTATAATTTTAATCTAATGTTAAATATTTTAAATAAATTTTTTACATTTGAAATAACATTAATGAGATTATCGATAGTTTTATAATATACCAATGATTAAACCCATTTTTTTCTATTCCATCTGTCAATTAATCTTCCATTTTTTATTTCTTATTTTAATTATGCATGATAGTAATGATAAGTTAACTTAGGTATATAGAATTTTAATGAGATAGTAATTGCATATAACAATTACGTATAACAAAAATAATATTATTCAATATTGCACACACACACACAAAAAACGAAAGGAAAACAACCTGATTAAAATGATAAATAAGTGCTAAAAAAAAATTGTTTTGGAAACCCTTGTAATACTTAACCAAAAAAAAAAAAAAAAAATTTAAAAAAAAAACGATGGTAGGAAAGTGGGGTGGAAGCGTTCGAGTTCGACACCCACTTCGTGGTAAACTCGAGCACGAATCATGATTTATAATATGTTGTCTGTTTAAAAAAAAAAAAAAAATAAATAAAAAAAACAAACAAACAAACAAACAAACAAATAAAGAAAGTTTTACAAAAGAAAGAAAGAAAGAAAGAAAGAAAGAAAGAAAGAGTAAGAGAAAAAGCATATATAGGACCGGACTATATCATTGTTGCCATCACAATG
Organism: Polistes dominula; assembly: GCF_049000335.1. Lineage (NCBI taxonomy): Eukaryota > Metazoa > Arthropoda > Insecta > Hymenoptera > Vespidae > Polistes > Polistes dominula. The sequence goes on from NW_028301164.1 coordinate 1,180,775, forward strand.
GCACGAAACGCAATACTGCTCGTATATGCTGACTATACACACTACTATCGGATGCGCATTCGCATAATGTGTCATAAATAGGCGGCGCATACAACGCTGCATAGAACATACCTTGCTCGCTGAAACAATAACCATTGTGGTGGCTAAGTCTGTTTATAAATAAGCTCTTATAAGTACGAGAGAGTAGAGAGAGAGAGAGAGAGAGAGAGAGAGAATGGTATAGGTAGATATATTATAACCAATGTGAGATTTCTATCTTGAAAACGGGGATACCCTATTGGGCGACGTGTGGGTTGGGACTGAAAGATGTTTTCATCTTGGCAAATATTTTCACTTTGTACTTTCATTTCCTACAATTACGAATTGTCTATCCTAAACATTTGTGATTTAAATATTATATAATTTTTTCTTTTTTTTTTTTTATGTGTCTGTTATACTATGGTCAAAATTAAATTTGAAGATTTGTTTTTTTTTTTTTTTTTTTTTTTTTTATAAGAGTTTTGTAAATACGTCCTTTATTTAAGATGAACCCTTCAAATAGTTTTTAAAAGTACGACAGTTATTATTCAATAAATACTACTTTATAATAAAAGTTATATTATATAAATTATGTGTTCATACTTTTGTGATAATTAACTATTAAAATTTAATAAATTAATATATGAGCCAATTGTATACACGTGTGTAAGAACACCATAAGAAATCGTTAATATTTCTGTTTACCAAATTAGATCGAATTTTAGGTTTAGTTTAAATGTTCTTTTTCTTAGTATGCGTATTATTCTCACTCTCTTGAAATATAAAATTTAAGAAATTATTTAATAATACACATTATATAATAATTATACAGTTTAAGAGTATAGTTTCTTTTTTATTTATTTACTGAAAAGTGTGTTTTAAAACAATTAAGAATATCATGTGTGTAGATCACACACGTTAGAAGTGAAACCTTCAAAAAAAAAAAAAAAAAAAAAAAAAAAACAACAACTTTCGAGAGAATGAAAAGAATACAGAGTATCAAGAGTATAATAATTTATTATATAATATTATTATAATATTAATTTTATTAAAAATATAATTAAAAAAAAGTATGATGTGTATTTATTATTTATTTTTGTTTTTTTAACAGAACGTGTCAAAATGTTTCTACTTTATTGAAAAATAAATATAAATTTCTTCAATACGCAAAAATATTCTAAACAATTATAATATTTAATTTGTAATATTAAATTTTAATTATAAATAATTCTAAAACAAATGCTTATTGTATTAAATTATCTTACTCCTGATAATCTCTCTGCATTCCTTTTATTCTCTCAAAGTGGTTTATTTTAAAGGTCTCACTTTTAACGTGTTTGATAATACACACGTGTCATATTTTTTTCCTACGTGTTTTTTTTTCTTCCACATGCTTCAGTAATATATTTTAAACGTGTTTCTATACTTGCGTCTGTGTCGTAACTAATGCAAATAGTATATTAAAATTAAGATAATGTTTAATTTAACTTATGGCTATCAAAGCGTAGTCAAGACGTCCACAGTGCTAAGAATTTATCATTATTAAGATAAACGCATCATTGAATAATAATATTTTAATAAGTTATTTTTGTTTTTTATATGTGTGATTAATCTTAAACCATCAATTTATTATTATTTTTTTTTACCATACGCTTTGAATAATTAAAAATATATAACCTTCAAACTAAATTACTACCGCGCACGAATGAATCGTATATGATTTCGAGTTGACAGTCAAAATATCAGAGAATCTTTGTAAATTACATTTTATAATAGTTAATCAGAATACAAAATTTTGATTATAATTAGTGATACACGCGAATTCGAAAGATCGTTTGAAATTCAACAAAATGTTGAAAGTACTTAGTTATTTTTATTTAAAAGAATGGAAGATTAAAAATAAAAAATGGAAAGAAACATTCAGTAAATTACAAAACAAAGATCGAGAATTATTCTATTGCAATATGAAAGACGTTGTTTGGGATACCTATTTTAGAACTTTTCTATTAGGTATAAGATTATACCTCTTAAAGGATACCATGGAAACTGTACCAGAAGCTCGTAAAAAGTGGAGAAGGTATTTTGTACTGTTTCATGTATTTTAATTATTAATCTATAATTTACAATCTCTTTTAAATAATTCTTATATTTTTCTTTTGTCATTAGGCTTTACTGGATTGATCTAATATTAAAAATTTGGATCTTCGGCATTTTTTCCATCAACATATGGATTATAATTTCTAAACTAAAAATCATGTTCGAGTCTTTTTCAAACAAAAAGAAAAACTTTTCATCAAGCAGTGTGGACACAGAATATATAATGACACTCAAAGATTATATTCGCAGAATTTAAATTTGATATTTTTGTTAATTTTATGAATCTTTAATATATGAATTCTGCACTTTCAAGTATGACATCATAAATTATAGACGTTTTGAATGCTACATAACTTTTTGTGAACTGCCAGATATAGGGGCTTAAAAATGAATAATAATTTAAAAAATTTGCACTTAGATTTTAAACTGAAATTGTTTATGGTTATTTTTTAAAATATGATATATTTATATTAATACCCTTTACATCGTAACTATTTATTTTAATTTTATATTTGTTTTACGTTTACGTTTTTATGCGTGATTACGCAGAACTTATAGAAATAAAGCTACTATGAATTTTTTATGGACATTTAATTTATCATTGACGCAAGACATCTTTAAAGAAAAAATATATTATAATGCATCGTTATTTTTTATCGTACAAAATGTAAACTTTTAACAGTGGTAAACACAAATGAGTTTACACAATTATCATTTATTGTTCTTTTTTTTTACATTAACGAGTTTCAAACAGACATTACCATTCAAGACGAATAAAAAATTAGATCGTTAGTTATTTAATCGCAAAGGCGTTTGTTATTTAAGAAACGAAGAATAAGGAGTTTTAGATAATGTATGTGATCAGTTCTATGCCAGACGTCAACAGTCTCATATCTAAAAAATTCAAATTAAAAACCTAAAGAAATGCAATCGTCAAGTAAGAGTGAAAAGAAGCTTACTCAAATTCAGGAATTTTATAATGGTCAAAGTATATTCATAACTGGCGGAACAGGGTTTATGGGCAAGTTATTAATCGAGAAATTGTTAAGGAGTTGTCCTACCATCAAGTGCATTTATATCTTGATACGTACAAAAAAAGGAAAAGATGTATTTCAACGCAAAATCGAGTTGTTTCAAGATGTGGTAAGTTGATAATTAATTTCTTCATTTATTTAACTTTGATTTACCAACAAAATTTTTTATTTCTCTGAACAAAATGAAAAATTATTTGAATTTATTATATTTCAGAAAACAAGAAGCTAGCCATACACAATTTTTTTTTTAAATAAGTTAAACTTATAAAATTTTGACAAAAAATACATTCTTTAAATAATACGTATTTATAAAAAGATATGAAAATAACAACAACAACAACAACAACAAAATAAAAACATATTTAAATTTATCTATGATAACGTTCTAGGTATTTTCCAAACTAAAAAAAGAACAACCCAAATTCCAAGAAAAAATAGTTTGCATTATGGGGGATTGTACTTTGCCGAATCTTGGAATGACGATTATAGATAGGAATATTTTAATAAAAGAAATTTCCATTGTTTTTCATGCTGCAGCTACGACAAGATTCAACGAAACTCTAAAATCAGCGACAGTTACGAACGTACAAGCATTAAAATATATGATTAGCCTCTCAAAGGAAATGCCAAAGTTAAAGGTACAAATATTTAACTTTATGTGCATTAATTATAAGCTTGTTGAATTTCTTGTTAAAATAAATGAAGATATAAAATGTTGTAAAAATTCATTATGTTGAATGTATTAGAGTTTTGTTCATGTATCCACGGCTTATTCCCATTGTCTTCACAATCCAATTGAGGAGAAATTTTATGAACCACCGATTGACGATGAAAAATTGATTAATTTGGTTGAAAGTTTAAATGATGAATTAGTGGATAATGTTTCAACAAGGTACGTATATCTTTAATAATCAATTATTTAAACTACTTTCTCTATAATTTACTATAAATATATTTAAAAAAAATATATGATTTTAGATTAATTGAGGGATGGCCGAATACTTATGTTTATACTAAATCAATAGCTGAAAATATAATAAAGAAACAAGCTGGTTTGCTACCGATCGGAATATTCCGTCCAGGAATTGGTTAGTATAAACATAATCTTATAGAAAATAAAGACACAACAATTTTAATAAAAATAATGTTAACAGTGATATCAACGTATCGCGAACCGATCGAAGGATGGGTCGATAATTATAATGGTCCAATGGGGATTTTCGCTGGTGCTGCAAAAGGTTTAATCAGATCGCATCATTGCGATGAATCCGTAAAACCAGCTATAGTACCAGGAGATTTGACTACAAATGCATTAATCGTTAGCGCATGGGACATAGCAAACAATCGAAGGTATCGAATAATTATTTGCTAAAAAAAAAATACTTTTATCATAGTATGAAGAAAACTTTTTGGATAAAATTCAATTATATAATTTTTTTTTTTTAAATATTACATTTTCTACTTTAGATCCGAAGAAGATATTCCAATATATAACTATACATCTGATGACAATCCTATAACTTACAATCAGATGAGAGTATTGGCATTAGAGCATGGATTATTAACACCGTTCAAAGATGCAGTTTGGTATTGTAGCTGTGCCGGTGGAAAAAGTCTATTACTTCATCTTTTCTGCATATATTTTTTACATTATCTACCAGCTACCATAATGGATTTTGGAATGTTGTGCTGCGCCAAAAAGCCAAAGTATAATTATTTCGAACATTCTTTTTTTATAGGAATACAAATTTTCCAAAGAAATTTCAATATATCTCATTTATTTATTTTTTTTTTTCTTATTTTAGGTTTGTTAGAATGTATATTAGATTACACAAAATGTTGAAAGCACTCAGTTATTTTTTTTTAAAAGAATGAAAGTTTAAAAATGAAAGATGGACAGAAGCACTCATTAAATTACAAAACGAAGATCGAGAATTGTTCTATTGCGATATGAAAGACGTTGTTTGGGATAACTATTTTAGAACTTTTCTATTAGGTATAAGATTATACCTCTTAAAGGATACCATGGAAACTGTACCAGAAGCTCGTAAAAAGTGGAGAAGGTATTTTGTACTGTTTCATGTATTTTAACTATTAATCTATAATTTACAATCTCTTATAAATAATTCTTATATTTTTCTTTTGTCATTCAACAATAACAATCAACTTTATTTAACAATAAAAAACAAGACGACGATGATGATGAAGAGGATTCAGAGGATGATGATACCGAAGACGAGGAATCTATCATCGACGAAAAAGAAACTTCTGCAAGGGCAATGCAGATGTTGTCTTTTAAAGACGTTGAAGAGTCGGTCAACACATTTAGTGGAGACGGAACAACTAGCGTTAAATGCTGGTTAAGAGAGTTTGAAGAGATGGCTGAAATATGCCAGTGGGGTAATTTACAAAAGATTATCTATTGTAAGCGATTATTACGAGGACCGGCGAAATCTTTCGTGCGGTATGAAAAGTGTTGTAAGTCGTGGAAACAACTGAAGAGGGCATTAGTAGAAGAATTCATGGAAGTAACAAACACATATAAGGTACATGAGACACTTAGAAGACGGCAAAGAAAAGCAGATGAAACTTATCAAGAGTACATTTACGAGATGTGTGAAATTGCCGCTCAAGCAGGTATCGATAAAACATCTACGATACAATATATCATCGATGGCATTCAAGACGAAGAAATAAATAAAACAATTCTGTACGGAGCTACAACGATCAAAGAATTAAAGAAGAAAATTGCATTATATGAAGTGATGAAAGAAAAAATGAAGGCGAAGACGAAGACGACAAAGACGCAAGGGACACATGTTACCAACGAGAAGGAGAAGCAGTCACGCAGACCACCGTCGGAGAAGACTAGCGGCGAACGCTGCTTTAGTTGCGGAGGGTTGAACCATCAGAGACGGAGTTGTCCATTTAAGGAAAAAGGATCAAAGTGTTTTAAGTGCGGCGAATTCGGACATATTTCAACAGCTTGTCAAAAGAACGAGAAGCAACGGGACGCGTCGGAGAAAGTGTGTGGTGTGAGTATGGAAACCGAACGGAAGTGTGTAAAAGAGGTGCAAATGGGAAACGATATAATTACAGCGCTGATAGACACAGGTAGTGACATAAGTTTAATAACGACAGAACAATATTTTAAGGTAGGCACACCGAAATTAAATAAAGAGATTTTGCGTTTTCGGGGTGTGGGCTCTGACCTAATTAAAACATATGGCGTGATAGAAACAAGTATCATTATCGATAAGAAAATGTATCTGATCAAAGTTCACGTAGTTTCCGATGCTCTTTTAGATCATAGTTTACTAATAGGCAATGATTTTTTGCGGAAGATGAGTGTAACGATAGACGCCGGTAAAGTTTCCATTAATGACGCGAACGAGGTTGCGAAGACAGATGACGAGGTACACGAAATCTTTAAAATCAATGCATTGAATGACTGTAGCGAAATAGATCTGTCACATATTGTAAGCGCGAAAAAAAAAGAGAAAATAGAATCAATTATTGAAAATTATCGACCAGAGAAAGTCCGTGAAGTAAACTTAGAAATGAATATCATTTTAAAAGACGATGAGCCGGTATATGCACGCCCAAGACGGTTATCGCCGAAAGAGAAAGACGAGGTAGACGCCGAGATAAGAAAGTGGCTGGACGACGGTATAATACGACCATCGTTTTCTGATTACGCTAGCCCGGTTGTATTAGTAAGAAAGAAAGACGGGTCGGGAAGATTGTGTGTCGATTATCGTAAACTAAACGATAAGATTGTAAAGAATCGATATCCCTTACCGCTGATCGAGGATCAGTTGGACGCTTTACAAAACGCACGCGTGTTCACCACAATAGATTTGAAGAATGGTTTTTTCCATGTGTCAGTAAATAAGAGCAGCCGAAAGTACACAGCGTTTGTGGTGCCGAATGGTCATTATGAATTTTTAAAGGTTCCGTTTGGATTATGCAATTCACCTTCTGTTTTTCAAAAGTTCATTAATCTGGTATTTGGGGAATTGATAGCTTCAAAAAAGGTATTAACTTATTTAGATGATATAATTATACCCTCCGACGACATCGAAGACGGAATAACTAACTTAGAATTGGTTTTAAAGACGGCGAGCGAGTTCGGACTGATAATTAATTGGAAAAAATGCGAGTTCTTGAAGAGACGCGTGGAATATCTAGGACACATAATTGAGGACGGTCGGATACAACCTTCTGTTGTTAAGACGGCCGCGGTCGCGAGATTCCCTAGACCGACTAATTTTAAGGGGGTACAAAGCTTTCTCGGTTTAACGGGGTATTTTCGGAAGTTTGTACCGCAATATTCGATAATTGCAAGACCGTTGTCTAACCTATTGCGGAAAGAAGTAGAATTTAAATTCGGAAGCCAAGAAGAGGAATCCTTCAAAAAATTAAAAGAGATATTGTGTAGTAAACCGGTTTTGCGCCTATATAGGGTGAACGCCGAAACCGAGTTGCATACAGATGCGTCCGCTAAGGGATACGGTTCTATTTTGATGCAGCGAGATAACGCTGATAATATGTTCCATCCGATATATTACGCGAGTGGAAAGACCACACCTGCCGAAGAGAAATATCCTAGTTATGAACTAGAGGTGCTCGCGATTATCAGGTCGTTGCGAAAGTTTAGAGTGTATCTACTAGGGATAGAATTTAAGATAGTTACAGATTGCCGTGCTTTTACACTCACTATGCGAAAAAAGGATTTGTGCGTTCGCGTTGCGAGGTGGGCTTTATTTCTCGAAGAATTTCGGTATACAATTGAACATCGAGCGAGCAGGCAGATGGTGCATGCGGATGCGTTAAGCCGCAATCCTTTGCCGACGGTAATGTTTGTTCGCGAGGACGAAAGTGGACTCATAGCTAGCTTCAAGCGAGCGCAGCACGAAGACGAAGGTCTGCGCGGCATAGTTAACGGTGTGAAGGAAAATAAACTAAGTGGTTATATTATAAGAAACGAAATATTGTATAAAGATGTAAACGGTGATATGCTGGTGGTAGTACCTAGGGCATTACAGGCGCAAGTTGTTCGTCGAGCGCATGAACAGGGACATTTTGCGGTAGATAAGACTGTAATGTTAGTAAAGAAAGACTATTGGTTCGAAGGAATAGGCAACGTCGCGGAGAAAGTAGTGCGAAATTGTGTTAAGTGTATTTTGGCCGAAAGAAAGAGCGGAAGAGCGGAGGGTTGGCTGCATCCAATCGACAAGGGAGAGGTTCCCCTCCACACTTTCCACGTCGACCACCTTGGACCTATCCCCTCCACCAGGAAGAACTATAGGTACATATTCGTAGTGGTAGATGGATTCTCGAAGTTTGTATGGTTGTATGCAACTAAATCTACGGACTCAGCTGAGGTGTTACGTCACCTACAAAAACAGGCGAGTGTGTTCGGAAATCCGAAACGAATTATCTCGGACAGAGGAACCGCTTTCACATCAAATGATTTCGAGAAGTATTGCGAGGAGGAGAACATTGAGCATATAAAGATCGCAACCGGAATGCCGAGGGGTAATGGGCAGGTGGAAAGGGTTAATCGCACGCTTATACCCCTATTAACGAAAATGTCTTCTCCAAAACCGGAAGATTGGTATCGCTACCTTGACTTGGCTCAGCGATATCTGAATGCTACGCCTAACAAGAGTATAAAAACCACCCCGTTTAAATTGCTGTTTGGTACGGATATGAAGATGAAAGAGGATCCATCTATACGTGAAATGATAGAAGACGAATGGAGACAGATGTTTGAAGAACAACGGGAGGAGTGTCGCAGACGTGCGAAAGAAGCCATCCTAAGGGCACAAATGGAAAATCGTAGATCATTTAATAAAAAAAGAACTGTCGCAACGCGATATAAAGAAGGAGATCTGGTTGCGATACGACGAACACAATTTGGACCGGGATTGAAATTACACCCAAAATATTTGGGACCATACGAGGTAATCACAGTATTAAGGGGCGATCGCTATATAGTGCGAAAAATGGGAGAACACGAAGGTCCATACACGACATCGACTGCGGCCGATTCGATGAAGCCATGGGCTCAAGAGGAAGAAGAAATATTTATCGAAGATAGTTAAAGCCGATCGTATATCTGAGGACAGATATGTTTGTCAGAACGGCCGAGTGTGAGAGTGAGAGAAAGACGAAGAGTGCGAGTGTATGGTATGCGTGAAAACAATTGATGAATGTGAAAGATGTGTGAGAGTATGTAGCGATATCGGTATGAGTGTGTGTGTGCGCAGCGATATGGATATGAGTGTGAGTGCGCGCAGCGATATCGGTATAAGTGTGAGTGCGCGCAGCAGTATGAATATGAGTGTGTCCAGTAAGAAAGAAAAGCGAGCGTGTACCCCGAAGTCTCTCGAATATTCCCGAACCGGAAATCGGGAAAAGGTCTTTTGTTTAATCGGTCGGGAATAGTCTGGAGATTTCGAGAATGATTGACGGAAGTGATTGGGACCATTGGTGGGGTGAATGTGTATATAAGCGCGGCGAAGAATGCGGTCTTCGCCTTCTTGATTCGGTGCTACTATCTGTGAGTAAAAGAAGTGTAATTCGAGTGTGTCAACTATTATTACTTGCTTTTCTTATCTTTTCTATCTCTTTATTATTATATTAAACATTTGTTCTATTATAATAAATACTTATATTACTTTAAATTTAAATAAATCTTACATTTATATTAATACCCTTTACATCGTAACTATTTATTTTAATTTTATATTTGTTTTACGTTTACGTTTTTATGCGTGATTACGCAGAATTTATAGAAATAAAGCTACTATGAATTTTTTATGGACATTTAATTTATCATTGACGCAAGACATCTTTAAAGAAAAAATATATTATAATGCATCGTAATTTTTTATCGTACAAAATGTAAACTTTTAATAGTGGTAAACACAAATGAGTTTACACAATTATCATTTTTTTGTTCTTTTTTTTTTACATTAACGAGTTTCAAACAGACATTACCATTCAAGACGAATAAAAAATTAGATCGTTAGTTATTTAATCGCAAAGGCGTTTGTTATTTAAGAAACGAAGAATAAGGAGTTTTAGATAATGTATGTGATCAGTTCTATGCCAGACGTCAACAGTCTCATATCTAAAAAATTCAAATTAAAAACCTAAAGAAATGCAATCGTCAAGTAAGAGTGAAAAGAAGCTTACTCAAATTCAGGAATTTTATAATGGTCAAAGTATATTCATAACTGGCGGAACAGGGTTTATGGGCAAGTTATTAATCGAGAAATTGTTAAGGAGTTGTCCTACCATCAAGTGCATTTATATCTTGATACGTACAAAAAAAGGAAAAGATGTATTTCAACGCAAAATCGAGTTGTTTCAAGATGTGGTAAGTTGATAATTAATTTCTTCATTTATTTAACTTTGATTTACCAACAAAATTTTTTATTTCTCTGAACAAAATGAAAAATTATTTGAATATATTATATTTCAGAAAACAAGAAGTTAGCCATACACAATTTTTTTTTTAAATAAGTTAAACTTATAAAATTTTGACAAAAAATACATTCTTTAAATAATACGTATTTATAAAAACATATGAAAATAACAACAACAACAACAGCAACAAAATAAAAACATATTTAAATTTATCTATGATAACGTTCTAGGTATATTCCAAACTAAAAAAAGAACAACCCAAATTCCAAGAAAAAATAGTTTGCATTATGGGGGATTGTACTTTGCCGAATCTTGGAATGACGATTATAGATAGAAATATTTTAATAAAAGAAATTTCCATTGTTTTTCATGCTGCAGCTACGACAAGATTCAACGAAACTCTAAAATCAGCGACAGTTACGAACGTACAAGCATTAAAATATATGATTAGCCTCTCAAAGGAAATGCCAAAGTTAAAGGTACAAATATTTAACTTTATGTGCATTAATTATAAGCTTGTTGAATTTCTTCTTAAAATAAATGAAGATATAAAATGTTGTAAAAATTCATTATGTTGAATGTATTAGAGTTTTGTTCATGTATCCACGGCTTATTCCTGTTGTCTTCACAATCCAATTGAGGAGAAATTTTATGAACCACCGATTGACGATGAAAAATTGATCAATATGTTGGAAAATATAAATGATGAATTAGTGGATAATGTTTCAACAAGGTACGTATATCTTTAATAATCAATTATTTAAACTAATTTCTCTATAATTTATTATAAATATATTTAAAAAAAATATATGATTTTAGATTAATTGAGGGATGGCCAAATACTTATGTTTACACTAAATCAATAGCTGAAAATATAATAAAGAAACAAGCTGGTTTGCTACCGATCGGAATATTCCGTCCAGGAATTGGTTAGTATAAACATAATCTTATAGAAAATAAAGAAACAACAATTTTAATAAAAATAATGTTAACAGTGATATCAACGTATCGCGAACCGATCGAAGGATGGGTCGATAATTATAATGGTCCAATGGGGATTTTCGCTGGTGCTGCAAAAGGTTTAATCAGATCGCATCATTGCGATGAATCCGTAAAACCAGCTGTAGTACCAGGAGATTTGACTATAAATGCAATAATAGTTAGCGCATGGGACATAGCAAACAATCGAAGGTATCGAATAATTATTTGCTAAAAAAAAATACTTTTATCATAGAATAAAAAAAATTTCCTGATAAAATTCAATAATATCATTTTTTTTTAAATATTACATTTTCTACATCAGATCCGAAAAAGATATTCCAATATATAACTATACATCTAAAGACAATCCTATAACTTACAATCAGATGAGAGTATTGACATTAGAGCATGGATTATTAACACCGTTCAAAGATGCAGTTTGGTATTGTAGCTTTGCCGGTAGAAAATGCCGATTACATCATCTTTTCTATGTATATTTTCTACATTATCTACCAGCTACCATATTAGATTTTGGAATGTTATGCTGCGCCAAAAAGCCAAAGTATAATTATTTCTAACATTCTGTTTTTATAGGAATACAAATTTCCCAAAGAAATTTCAATATATCTCATTTATTTATTTCTTTTTTTGCTTATTTTAGGTTTATTAGAATGTATATTAGATTACACAAAATGTTGAAAGCACTCAGTTATTTTTCTTTAAAAGAATGGAAGTTTAAAACTGAAAGATGGACAGAAGCACTCCGTAAATTACAAAAAGAAGATCAAGAATTATTCTATTGCGATATAAAAGACGTTGTTTGGGATACCTATTTTAAAACATTTCTATTAGGTATAAGATTATACCTCTTAAAGGATCCCATGGAAACTATACCACTAGCTCATAAGAAGTGGAGAAGGTATTTATCCCTTTTTTGTCTTTTAATTATTAATCTATTATTTAAAATTTCTTTCAAATAATTCTTACTGTTTTTTTTATTTCTTAGGCTTTACTGGATTCATCAAATGTTAAAATTTTTATTGGCTAGTAGTTTTCTCAAGATTGTATGGATTTTGATTTGTAAATTAAATATCACATTTTGTCTATTGGGGGCTAAATTCCTCGATTTAGTATCCTCGTACAAGTATGTATGTGCTATGATGTTGAGAATAATTAGTTAAGTTTAGATATAAAATAAAACACGTGGTTGGGGGCCAATCAAAGATGCGATGCTTTATTGGCTTGTCAGGTAAAAGCCTTGCGGCATAAAAACCCTAAATGATATTTGTCGTGTAAAAGAATGGGGATCCACCGCGTGGCATAGCTACGCAGGAAAAATATAGTTCGCGTGGAAAGTATAGGATGGAAAGATCTCACCTCTCGCACGCTTCACGTATAGCGATCACAACCGTAAAGGTTGAGGGTTAAAATCACTTACGTTCACAACCGCAAAGGTTCGGGTGTTCCTCTGTTGTTCCTTGTGAATCCTTAAGTCCTTTGTTCCTTGTGGCTTCTACGGCCCTTAGGTGCTGAAGATGTATCGTCGTAGGGCGTTCAGTGATTAAATAGGAATAATTTCCCTTTGTACTGGCCCATCAGGGCGCATGTGGTGGGGATGCGAGAAGTGGGAGTAGCTATCGTAGCGCTTCGATAGTCGCTTGTAGTTGCTCGATACTCGTAACGAGTATCGATCTAGAATCGCAATCCATAGAATCAAACGTGCACATTTCGAATACAGCTAGTTACCGTACAATCATTTCGGATCGTACACTGTCTGCTTAAAATAAAATTTTTTTTTCCGGCAATTCGGACACGAAAGATGAAGTGACATTTTTTATATTCACCAAAAGTTTTAATTAAACACCTTTATCTATTTTATGAATGTGTAACAATAAATGTTATGTATTTACAATAAATGTTATGAATTGGAAGTAACTACTTTAGAACTTGCATATAGAAAAGATTGTGCATGTAATTGAATTTAAAAATTTGTGATTATCGTTAAACTTAAATGTTAATTGCATTATATAATAAAATTTATTTTCTTTAATCTCTTTTAAATAAAAAATATTTTAATGTCAATATTTTTTTATGTTTACACAGCTATACGTGTTACTGAAATTTATGTAAATAAATCTATAAATCTATCCAATATTACGAAATAATATGCGTCAATAAAATCTTAATTACGTTTTCAGTAACTCATTCACAACTCGTTTTTCTTCACACATATTTAATCACGTTAAATACGACATAAAAACCTTTCAATGAATAAATTAACTATAAGAATACCTTTTTTTATCAATAGAAAAAATGTAACTTATAAGCAAAATTATTCTAAAATAAGTAAAAAATACATTAGATAATAAGTATTTATTAAAAATTAAAATTATGCAGGTGTCAAAGATTTAAGTAAGAATTATTAAAATGATCAGTTGATTCTATGCTAGACATCAGTACTCACAGATACTTAGAACAATACGATCACACAGTTTATGAAAATCAAGTATTACGAAAATTCCTTTTTTGTATTAATTGTTTTAAATTACTGCAAAAATTATACTCTGCCTTCGTATAAAAAGTACTTAAATTTCCTAGATTTCATGTGTCTAAAATTCTTGATATAAAAAAAAAAATATTCAACAAAGTTAATCCTAGATTTTTGTAAACTTTATAAAAGAAGTCTAAACTAAAACTAGTAAAAAATTAAAATTGAAACCTAAAAAAATGCAGTCGTCAAATAAGAGTGAAAAGAAGCTTACTCCAATTCAGGAATTTTATGATGGTCAAAGTATATTCATAACTGGCGGAACAGGTTTTATGGGCAAGTTATTAATCGAGAAATAGTTAAGAAGTTGTCCTATCATTATGTGCATTTATATTTTAATTCGTCCGAAAAAAAGGAAAGACGTACTTCAACGTAAAAATGAATTATTCCAAGATACGGTAAGTTTGAAAAAAATAATCAAATATTATATTCTTAATTTTTGTTTACTTTTACATAACACAAAAATTATTTTTTTTTATAAAATAGTACTTGTTATACGTATTTAATCAAATAAAATTAATATCTGCTATTATTTTTAACAATCGTTGAAATTATAAAAAGTTAAAAAAAAGTATAGAAATCATACGCTATATAATATATAAATATATTGAATAGATAGAATATACAACGTTTTCTATGCTCCCTTTCCAGGTATTTTCTAAACTACGAGAAGAACAACCCAAATTCCAAGAAAAAATAGTTTGCATTATGGGGGATTGTACTTTGCCGAATCTTGGAATGACAATTGTAGATAGAAATATTTTAATAAAAGAAATTTCCATTGTTTTTCATGCTGCAGCTACGACAAGATTCAACGAAACTCTAAAATCAGCGACAGTTACGAACTTACAAGCATTGAATTATATGATTAGCCTCTCAAAGGAAATTCCAAGGTTGAAGGTACGAATATTTAACTTTATGTGCATTAATTATAAACTTTCTAAATTTCTCAATGAAAAAATAGAATTTTAGAAATATTTTTTATGTTCACTGTAATAGAGTTTTGTTCATGTATCCACGGTTTATTCCCATTGTCTTCACAATCCAATTGAGGAGAAATTTTATGAACCACCGATTGACGATCAAAAATTGATTAATTTGGTTGAAAGTTTAAATGAAAAATTACTGAATTATATTACAGCTATATGTGTTAACGTAAATTATGTAAATGAATCTAGAAATATATTCATAACGAAATATTAATTTGCATAAATAGAATTTTAAATATGTTTTTTGTAGTTTATTCATTACCGGTTTAGTGTTGGAAATTTCAACCTTCATCTAAAAATTGTCAATACCACTTTCACGTTAGTGTAACAATTCTAATCACATTGATCATTTTATATAATAAATATATGTAAAAAATCGTTTTATTGTTTTTCTTATCAGCTTATAGAATACAATACATAAACAAAGTAATAAAAAAGCCTTTTTTATTAGCTGAAAACGTGCATTTTATACAACATTATTCTAATGTTACGAGATAAAACTTTAGATCATGAATATTTATGGCAAATGCAAGATTGTAAACCGGTTCAAGAAATAAGAACTGCTAAATTTATCCATTAGTTCTATGCTAGACGTCAACACTTGCACATACTGAGAATAATACTATCACATAGTTAATAAGAATTGATAGTTACGATAATTCGGGTCTTAATCGCGTTTTGTGTAAGTTTATTTAAATTACTGCAATAATTATACTTTGTCTTCGCATAGAAACCTAATAAGTGTTCTAGATTTTTCCATGCAAATACTTATTAAGCATTTGTAAGAAAGATCAATCAATCAGTGGGTACTGGATAACTCAATAAATAAGAGCAAGTTCCCGAAAAATGAAAGACACGAATTCCAGTACGTCCAGCAGTCCAGTCTTTTTCCACGAATTTGGCAATTAAAAAGTCTTCTGATTTGGAGATATTTTTAGGTATCATATTCTAAAATCTAACAAAAACACAAGAAAAATAAGGAAAAAATAAATTAGAAGAAGTGGTTTTAAAATACTGGCGATGTGGAACTGTTTTAGCTAAAATATTAATAAAAGAGATTTAAGGTGCCCAGCATCGCATTCAGAATGACACATGTAAAAAATTAGAAATGTAAAAGAGAGAAGTTAAGTAACAGAACATTCGGACTCACATGAATTTTTTTTAGGGAGGAGGGGTAGATTGTAGTGAAAGACGATCGCCTACATGCCAAACTACTATAAAGCTTTCGAAAAGTAATTAATTAGTACACACTGGATTGCTCAGTATATAAAAGCAGCCATCAGAAAGCGAAAGATTTCAGTTCGAGTCCGGACAGCTCGTTAAGCAGTCCAGTCTTTTATCACGAATCTTTCGTTACATATGTATAAACTTTTTGATAGAAGTGAACAAAAATTAAACCAAGTAAATCCTCGATCTTTATATAAGTCTTAGATAAAGTCTAAACCAAACATAATAAAAAATAAAATTTTAATCCTAAAAAAATGCAATCACACAGTAATAGTGATAAGAAGCTTACTCCAATTCAGAAGTTTTATGATGGTCAAAGTATATTCATAACTGGCGGAACAGGTTTTATGGGAAAGTTATTAATCGAGAAATTGTTAAGGAGTTGTCCTACCATCATGTGCATTTATATTTTAATTCGTCCGAAAAAAAGGAAAGACGTACTTCAACGCAAAAATGAATTATTCCAAGATACGGTAAGTTTGAAAAAAATAATCATATATTATACTCCTAATTTTTGTTTACTTTGACATAATACAAAAATTATTTTTTTTTATAAAATAGTACTTGTTATACGTATTTAATCAATCAAAATTAATATCTGCTATTATTTTTAACAATCGTTGAAATTATAAAAAGTTAAAAAAAAGTATAGAAATCATACGCTATATAATATATAAATATATTGAATAGATAGAATATACAACGTTTTCTATGCTTACTTTCCAGGTATTTTCTAAACTACGAGAAAAACAATCCAAATTCCAGGAAAAAATAGTTTGCATTATGGGTGATTGTACTTTACCGAATCTTGGAATGACGATTGTAGATAGAAATATTTTAATAAAAGAAATTTCCATTGTTTTTCATGCTGCAGCTACGACAAGGTTTAACGAAAATTTAAAATCAGCGACAGTTACGAACGTACAAGCATTAAAATATATGATTAGCCTCTCAAAGGAAATGCCAAAGTTAAAGGTACAAATATTTAACTTTATGTGCATTAATTATAAGCTTGTTGAATTTTTTGTTAAAATAAATGAAGATATAAAATGTTGTAAAAATTCATTATGTTGAATGTATTAGAGTTTTGTTCATGTATCCACGGTTTATTCCTGTTGTCTTCACAATCCAATTGAAGAGAAATTTTATGAACCACCGATTGACGATGAAAAATTGATCAATATGTTGGAAAATATAAATGATGAATTAGTGGATAATGTTTCAACAAGGTACGTATATCTTTAATAATCAATTATTTAAACTAATTTCTCTATAATTTATTATAAATATATTTAAAAAAAATATATGATTTTAGATTAATTGAGGGATGGCCAAATACTTATGTTTACACTAAATCAATAGCTGAAAATATAATAAAGAAACAAGCTGGTTTGCTACCGATCGGAATATTCCGTCCAGGAATTGGTTAGTATAAACATAATCTTATAGAAAATAAAGAAACAACAATTTTAATAAAAATAATGTTAACAGTGATATCAACGTATCGCGAACCGATCGAAGGATGGGTCGATAATTATAATGGTCCAATGGGGATTTTCGCTGGTGCTGCAAAAGGTTTAATCAGATCGCATCATTGCGATGAATCCGTAAAACCAGCTGTAGTACCAGGAGATTTGACTATAAATGCAATAATAGTTAGCGCATGGGACATAGCAAACAATCGAAGGTATCGAATAATTATTTGCTAAAAAAAAATACTTTTATCATAGAATAAAAAAAAATTTCCTGATAAAATTCAATAATATCATTTTTTTTTAAATATTACATTTTCTACATCAGATCCGAAAAAGATATTCCAATATATAACTATACATCTAAAGACAATCCTATAACTTACAATCAGATGAGAGTATTGACATTAGAGCATGGATTATTAACACCGTTCAAAGATGCAGTTTGGTATTGTAGCTTTGCCGGTAGAAAATGCCGATTACATCATCTTTTCTATGTATATTTTCTACATTATCTACCAGCTACCATATTAGATTTTGGAATGTTATGCTGCGCCAAAAAGCCAAAGTATAATTATTTCTAACATTCTGTTTTTATAGGAATACAAATTTCCCAAAGAAATTTCAATATATCTCATTTATTTATTTCTTTTTTTTGCTTATTTTAGGTTTGTTAGAATGTATATTAGATTACACAAAATGTTGAAAGCACTCAGTTATTTTTCTTTAAAAGAATGGAAGTTTAAAACTGAAAGATGGACAGAAGCACTCCGTAAATTACAAAAAGAAGATCAAGAATTATTCTATTGCGATATAAAAGACGTTGTTTGGGATACCTATTTTAAAACATTTCTATTAGGTATAAGATTATACCTCTTAAAGGATCCCATGGAAACTATACCACTAGCTCATAAGAAGTGGAGAAGGTATTTATCCCTTTTTTGTCTTTTAATTATTAATCTATTATTTAAAATTTCTTTCAAATAATTCTTACTGTTTTTTTTATTTCTTAGGCTTTACTGGATTCATCAAATGTTAAAATTTTTATTGGCTAGTAGTTTTCTCAAGATTGTATGGATTTTGATTTGTAAATTAAATATCACATTTTGTCTATTGGGGGCTAAATTCCTCGATTTAGTATCCTCGTACAAGTATGTATGTGCTATGATGTTGAGAATAATTAGTTAAGTTTAGATATAAAATAAAACACGTGGTTGGGGGCCAATCAAAGATGCGATGCTTTATTGGCTTGTCAGGTAAAAGCCTTGCGGCATAAAAACCCTAAATGATATTTGTCGTGTAAAAGAATGGGGATCCACCACGTGGCATAGCTACGCAGGAATAATATAGTTCGCGTGGAAAGTATAGGATGGAAAGATCTCACCTCTCGCACGCTTCACGTATAGCGATCACAACCGTAAAGGTTGAGGGTTAAAATCACTTACGTTCACAACCGCAAAGGTTCGGGTGTTCCTCTGTTGTTCCTTGTGAATCCTTAAGTCCTTTGTTCCTTGTGGCTTCTACGGCCCTTAGGTGCTGAAGATGTATCGTCGTAGGGCGTTCAGTGATTAAATAGGAATAATTTCCCTTTGTACTGGCCCATCAGGGCGCATGTGGTGGGGATGCGAGAAGTGGGAGTAGCTATCGTAGCGCTTCGATAGTCGCTTGTAGTTGCTCGATACTCGTAACGAGTATCGATCTAGAATCGTAATCGATAGAATCAGACGTGCACATTTCGAATACAGCTAGTTACCGTACAATCATTTCGGATCGTATACTGTCTGCTTAAAATAAAATTTTTTTTCCGGCAATTCGGACACGAAAGATGAAGTGACATTTTTTATATTCACCAAAAGTTTTAATTAAACACCTTTATCTATTTTATGAATGTGTAACAATAAATGTTATGTATTTACAATAAATGTTATGAATTGGAAGTAACTACTTTAGAACTTGCATATAGAAAAGATTGTGCATGTAATTGAATTTAAAAATTTGTGATTATCGTTAAACTTAAATGTTAATTGCATTATATAATAAAATTTATTTTCTTTAATCTCTTTTAAATAAAAAATATTTTAATGTCAATATTTTTTAATGTTTACACAGCTATACGTGTTACTAAAATTTATGTAAATAAATCTAGAAATCTATCCAATATTACGAAATAATATGCGTCAATAAAATCTTAATTACGTTTTCAGTAACTCATTCACAACTCGTTTTTCTTCACACATATTTAATCACGTTAAATACGACATAAAAACCTTTCAATGAATAAATTAACTATAAGAATACCTTTTTTTATCAATAGAAAAAATGTAACTTATAAGCAAAATTATTCTAAAATAAGTAAAAAATACATTAGATAATAAGTATTTATTAAAAATTAAAATTATGCAGGTGTCAAAAATTTAAGTAAGAATTATTAAAATGATCAGTTGATTCTATGCTAGACATCAGTACTCACAGATACTTAGAACAATACGATCACACAGTTTATGAAAATCAAGTATTACGAAAATTCCTTTTTTGTATTAATTGTTTTAAATTACTGCAAAAATTATACTCTGCCTTCGTATAAAAAGTACTTAAATTTCCTAGATTTCATGTGTCTAAAATTCTTGATATAAAAAAAAAATATTCAACAAAGTTAATCCTAGATTTTTGTAAACTTTATAAAAGAAGTCTAAACTAAAACTAGTAAAAAATTAAAATTGAAACCAAAAAAAATGCAGTCGTCAAATAAGAGTGAAAAGAAGCTTACTCCAATTCAGGAATTTTATGATGGTAAAAGTATATTCATAACTGGCGGAACAGGTTTTATGGGCAAGTTATTAATCGAGAGATTGTTAAGGAGTTGTCCTAACATCAAGTGCATTTATATCTTGATACGTACAAAAAAAGGAAAAGATGTATTTCAACGCAAAATCGAGTTGTTTCAAGATACGGTAAGTTTGAAAAAAATAATCAAATATTATATTCTTAATTTTTGTTTACTTTTACATAACACAAAAATTATTTTTTTTTTATAAAATAGTACTTGTTATACATATTTAATCAATCAAAATTAATATCTGCTATTATTTTTAACAATCGTTGAAATTATAAAAAGTTAAAAAAAAGTATAGAAATCATACGCTATATAATATATAAATATATTGAATAGATAGAATATACAACGTTTTCTATGCTCACTTTCCAGGTATTTTCTAAACTACGAGAAGAAAAACCAAAATTTCAAAATAAAATAATTTGCATTACTGGTGATTGTAAATTGCCAAATCTCTCGGTATCACAACTTTAGATAGAACTACTCTAATAAAAGAGATTTCTATTGTTTTTCATGCTGCGGCTACGACAAGGTTCAAGAAAACTTTAAAATCAGCGACAGTTACGAACTTACAAGCATTGTGTTCAGGATTGGCATATATTGTTAAGCAACCCCCCTTTTTGGGCCTTGTAACAAGTGTGAGTGTGTCTGTAGTGGTATTGTCACTACAGCGCGTTTGTTAGTCAGGTGTGTCTGTGTTGCGTCATTCGCGGTATTGTCGCGGACTACTTGGTGCGTGTAATGTATGTATTAATGCGCGAATCTTGGGCTAGCGTGCTCATCACGCTATGTGCGTCGCGCCACCAGTCGCCTCTTGTATTGCCGATCTACTAGACGTACTACCGAACGTCATTAACTCAGCAGTCGCCTCTTGTATTGCCGAGCTATTAGACGTACTATCTAACATTTTGTGGTCCTTCGAACCGAATTCACTTTCAATTCTAATTTTACATTTTCTCAGCCCTAAATACTATAAATTTTTTGGTCCTTCGAGCCGGATACACTCTTATTTTACTTCTACATTCTTCCGAACTAACTTTTGTTAACTCTCTTAGTTCAAATATTGCCATTACAAGTGATTGTGTAAATTTTTAAATATCGGCACGAGGCGACTCAGGGAGTTCTCCCACAAGATTTCAGTAAAAGCACCTGTGTTTTGTCAGTGTGCTGAGTGGTTTAGAGCACTCATTAATTTTGTCAAATTTTTATTTGACATACTAATTCATTTCTCAAATTTCTCTCATTAAATAGAGATCTTTTTGTAAGTCTCACGTCTTACGTGAGCAAATCATCACTCATCATTTATCGAGAGTTGCGTCCGCGCATCTCGAATCATCTCATTAAAAAAGCCTTGTAAAATTATAACATACTAAAATTCCAATGCGTCATGTAAATTTTAGTTAGACATTAAAAAGACGCAGGCAGCCGAGAGTTTCAAGCATCAAGGTCAACGCTAGCAGTAGCAGTACGAAAAAGACTTCGAACATCGCAGCATTTCGGAAAGTTGGACATTAAAAAGACTTCGAATATCGCAGCATTTCGGAAGGCTGGACATTAAAAGGACGCAGGCTGCCGAGAGTTTTAAGCATCAAGGTCAGCACAAGCAGTAGCAGTACGACAAAGACTTCGAACAGCACACCATTTCGCGAGGTAAACAACTTTGGCCTTCAATGACTCATTCCTTGTTAGATCTAACGAAGCAAGAGAATATCAGTGAGTATAAACTAAAAGTCACGCGAACATTCTCTTCCGAGAGAGAATATTATTTTCAAAAATAAATTGTATGTTAGCATTAGCTTAATATGCCAGGTTATTTTCAGTTGGATTGCGAAATGAAATATTATTTCCTTTAGTCAAAGGTTACATAGTTTATAAATAAGCTTTTATTTTCCTCTTGAAAATAGATATTATAACCAAAAGTAATATGGAAAAAATTTAACTGATAATATTGAATGTCGTATTGGCTTTGTTTACTCGTTTGCGTTCTGCTACATGAAGTAACTTTCTGTATACATCTTATATTTAGAATAATGCTATACACCCTTGATGATAAACTATTCATTTAGCTAACGAAAATAATTCTATACTTGAAACCAATAAAGTAAAATTTCTTTACAAATAATAATTTAATAAAATAATATATTTACAAATAATATTTTAAATCGTAAATACGCGTAGATTTAAATTTAAATTTATTAATTATTAAATTGTTTAAATTAAATATTTCTAATATTTTTACAAGTAATTTTGAATAATATTCGTTAGAGCTAATAATTTCTTTGGATATAATATTTGTTTACATCAATCGTGTGAGCATTAAGCGAGACCAAGCTAAGGGTCAACCATATACAGACTCAACTTTCATCTATAATCGTTGATAATCACATTATATTAATTATAATCATACATTATTATTAATAATTTACATATTGGTAATTTGAGAAAATTTATATATATACTACTTTAGATATAAGATTGAATTAAGTGTATAAAGATTGTATACACTGTTGCACTACTGTTACACTCTCACAACCGTACATGTTAGTCGGTAACGGTAGCATTTAGTAACCTATTACCCTGTTGTGGTTAGGATATATCTCTAGTATTGCACTAGTAGAAAATTCATCATTTAATTAAGCGTTTCTCATTTTGAAACCATTAACTATACTTTTGAAGTCTCTTATTGTTATTAGGCGACTATACAGTCCTCTTGTAGTATACTTGTAGGACATATTACTCTATAGTGAATCAATTCAAATAATCACTATTTCAATTATTAATTCAAGGTATTCATTCACTAATTCACTTATTAATTCAAGGTAGTAATCAAAATAAGAAAAAATGGAAGTATTGTACTCCAATCAGAAAAGATTGCAAAATCAGATTGCAAATGCCTTTTCCAATTTTAAAAAATTAGGCCAGCCTAAAATGCTAGCTGGTCATGGTAGGGCAAGATTACAGCAAATGAATGAAAGATTTAAACAGTTCAAGTTAAATCACAATGAAATATTAGAATTAAAGGATGTATCTGTTAGTCACGATTACTTTAAACATGACCTCTTTGATAATGTAGAAGAGAATTATTATAATAATTTAGGTGAGTTTAATGAATTTTTAACCCCTTTAAATACATTTGTCGGTGAAAGCCACCACAACCAATCTTTTAATAGTAATAATTCTGTTAGCTTTCAAAGTTTACCTACAATAGAAATACCCACCTTCTCTGGCAAATATGAAGAGTGGTCTAACTTTAGAGATAATAACAAGACAGGTACTGTAACAAGTCTTCATGTTACTGAAGTAGTACCACTTAACGAATTAGTAAAACAGTTTTGGGAAGTAGAGGAAATTCAAAATCCTTCAGAATACTTAACTAATGAGGAAAAGGAGTGTGAAAAGATCTTTAAAGACACTCATCTTATTACAGACTCTGGCAGATTCAGTGTTAAATTACCTTTTAAAGTTTCAACTGATTCACTACATGCCGAGTCGCAGAAAAGCTATCAATTAGCTAAAAATATGTTACTTAGAATGGAAACTCGTTTCAATTCAAATGTAAAATTGAAATCTCCTTATAGCTCATTTTTGAAAGAGTACCTTGACCTCAATCATATGAGTTTAGTTATTTCAGATATTTCAGTACCCCGTTGGTACTTACCACATCATGGGGTTATAAAGGAAGCCAGTACTACCACAAAGCTTCGGGTAGTCTTTAATGGCTCAGCCACTGTTGGCAAAAACACATCTCTCAATGCTGTTTTACATGCAGGACAGAATCTGCTGCCCAACATTTTCGATTTAATTTTAAAATGGAGAAACTATAGATTCGTCTTTATTGCTGATATTCAAAAGATGTTCCGACAAATTTTAATTCAGCTTTCAGATAGACCATATCAATCCATACTTTGGCGGGAAAATCCTCAAGAAAATATTATTTTTCCAGATTTAAATGTGTTCCAAAAGATAGTATGCTTCAGGTTGTTAAAATATAAATATAAATCACGAGATGAAATCCAACGCAATGTTGAGAATTTGCTTGCTAAATTAAAATTAAGTGAAAAACGAAATTGTCTTCCCACCAAATTGTCTGGTTGTCAAAAGAGACGTGTTTGTCTGGGATTGGCACTCATTGGTGATGCTAGTGCATTCGGTAGAAAGAATATAGCAGATTATCATAATCATGTAGTTGTATCTGCTGAATTTAATAGCACGAATACTTCAGAGATAACTGTCAATGGTTTATATTCTGGAACGATGATGCACAGTTTACCCCTGACTATGAATATTTAGTCAAATATCATCCTTCGTAATATAACTGGGGACAACAAATATTCCATCGAAATATCTAAACAACAATTACTCAATTCAATTTCTTCGTATGAAATGGAACCACTTTCACGAGTTTCAACACTTTGTTCCGTTTTATTTCTCAATTTAGCACTATTTGTTATTCATTCGTTACAAGAATCTTCTAATAAAGTTAAACAGTTACAACGAATGACTGGAGTTACGTCTGTGTCGTATTGGCTCACCATGTTTCTTTTCGATTTTCTAATTTGCTTAATATCCTCATTATTTATTACACTAGGATTTTGCATAAGGGATTTTATATTAGACATACGTTTATATCGTCAAACAGAAATATTATTAACAATATTATTGCTAGTAATCGTTGGTTTAAACTTTATATTTATATCATACATATTTAGTTTCTTTAACAAATCTAGAAGTACTGTAATAACTATTTTAAGTATTACACCTATTGGAATTGCTTTCATACAATATGTGGTATTTACAATACTACAAGATTATGAAACGATGAAAATGATTTTACAACGATTATCCTTTTTAATGCCATATATAAGTTTCTTCCACGGGGAATTTTTATTCCTAACCGTGGCTGTAACAAATGCAAATTGTCGACGTTAATCAAGCAAAATTTTACAGCAACAGTGTAAAAATGGAATTTATACTCCATGTTGCGACATGAACTGTGTAGATGGTGTTTGTAATAAGCCTATGCCATATATTGGAAATTTTGAAAGGGCCATTAGGTCGCATCATAAAGGTATGGACAGTTACGGATGGACTTGTGCGAGTTGTGAGAGTGAAAACGGCAACTACAGAATTAGATAGACCAATTACAAAGTTAGTATTGCTTTTGCATAATGATGATTTAATTAATAATTTTGATGATGCGTTGAAACGTGAGTCTGACATTAATATTAAGTAAAAATTTAGTAAACCAATTATTGTAAAATGTTTACCTAAGAAAAGGAAAATCGTCATATGTCAAGATTAAAAAATCTTTCAGTTTTTTTTTTTTGTCAATTTAATAAGTTAATTTTCCTTATTTTATTTGTAATGATAGCACTAAAAAAATTCATGATGATTTAAGTTCAAACATATCATATTTAATGATACTGTTTTTTTTTTTCTCTCTTCGTTTTCTAACTAATCTAAGATGACACATTAGAATTCTGACTTTTCATTTTGTTTTACATTGATGCACCCGACGCTCCGCTGATGCATCAACCAGGGGAGTATGTTCAGGATTGGCATATATTGTTAAGCAACCCCCCTTTTTGGGCCTTGTAACAAGTGTGAGTGTGTCTGTAGTGGTATTGTCACTACAGCGCGTTTGTTAGTCAGGTGTGTCTGTGTTGCGTCATTCGCGGTATTGTCGCGGACTACTTGGTGCGTGTAATGTATGTATTAATGCGCGAATCTTGGGCTAGCGTGCTCATCGCGCTATGTGCGTCGCGCCACCAGTCGCCTCTTGTATTGCCGATCTACTAGACGTACTACCGAACGTCATTAACTCAGCAGTCGCCTCTTGTATTGCCGAGCTATTAGACGTACTATCTAACATTTTGTGGTCCTTCGAACCGAATTCACTTTCAATTCTAATTTTACATTTTCTCAGCCCTAAATACTATACACATTGAATTATATGATTAGCCTCTCAAAGGAAATGCCAAGGTTGAAGGTACGAATATTTAACTTTATGTGCATTAATTATAAACTTTCTAAATTTTTCAATGAAAAAATAGAATTTTAGAAATATTTTTTATGTTCACTGTAATAGAGTTTTGTTCATGTATCCACGGTTTATTCCCATTGTCTTCACAATCCAATTGAGGAGAAATTTTATGAACCACCGATTGACGATGAAAAATTTATTAATTTGGTTGAAAGTTTAAATGAAAAATTACTGAATTATATTACCCCAAAGTATGTTTCTATCTTCAATCTTTAATTATCGGACGAGAACTTGTATTTTCAGCACGGTATGGCCGTTAACCAATCATCAATTATACGGATAATTATTATATAACTTCTTTTATAAAAGAATATTAAAAAAATGTTTCATGTTATTATTTGAATTTAGATTACTTCAATCATGGCCAAATACATATGTATACACGAAATCAATTGCTGAAAATATAATAAGGAAACAAGCTGGTTTGCTACCGATCGGAATATTTCGTCCAGCAATTGGTTAGTAAAATGAATAATTTCTAAAAAAAAAAATGACGAAAATTTCAATTAAATAATATTTTTAGTTGTATCAACGTATCGAGAACCAGTTCCGGGATGGGTTGATAATTTTAACGGTCCAATGGGAATTTTCGCTGGTGCTGGAAAAGGTTTAATCAGATCACATCATTGCGATGAATCTATAAAATCAGCTGTAGTACCAGGAGATCTGACTATAAATGCATTAATCGTTAGCGCATGGGACATAGCAAACAATCGAAGGTATCGAATAATTATTTGCTAAAAAAAATACTTTAACTATTGAATAAAGAAAACTTTCTGGATAAAATTTAATTATATCATTCTTTTTAAAATATTACATTTTCTACTTCAGATCCGAAAAAGATATTCCAATATATAACTATACATCTGATGACAATCCTATAACTAACAAGCAAATTCGAGTATTGTCTTTAAAATACGGATTATTAACACCATTCAAAGATGCAGTTTGGTATAATAGCATAGCCGGTAGAAAATGCAGATTACATCATCTTTTCTATGTATATTTTCTACATTATCTACCAGCAACCATATTAGATTTTGGAATGGTATGCTGCGCCAAAAAGCCAAAGTATAATTATTTCTAACATTCTCTTATTATAGGAATACAAATTTCCCAAAGAAATTTCAATATATCTCATTAATTTTTTTTTGCTTGTTTTAGGTTTGTTAGAATGTATATTAGATTACACAAAATGTTAGAAGTACTTAGTTATTTTTGTTTAAAAGAATGGAAGATTAAAAATAAAAGATGGACAGAAACATTCAGTAAATTACAAAACGAAGATCGAGAATCATTCTATTGCGATATGAAAGACGTCTTTTGGGATAACTATTTAAGACTTTTCTATTAGGTATAAGATTATACCTCTTAAAGGATCTAATGGAAACTGTACCACAAGCTCGTAAAAAGTGGAGAAGGTATTTATCCTTTTTTTGTCTTTTAAATATAAGTCCATTATTTAAAATTTCTTTCAAATAATTCTTATAATATTTCATATTTTTTAGGCTATACTGGATTCATCAGACATTAAAATTTTTATTTGCTAGTATTTTTATCACGATTGTATGTATATTGATTTATTATCACATTTGCGTATGTCTAAAATAAAAATTTTTCATCGGGATATTTGGACACGGAGCAAGAAGTGTTATTTTTTATTGCAAAAAAGTTTTAATTAAACACTTTTCTACTTTATGAATCTTTAATAATAAATACAGATTTTTTAAGTATTACATTTTAAGAAATGCATGTTGTAAATTGGAAGTTCCTACTTTTACCCTTGCGTATATAAGAGATTAAGTATATGGAATTGAAATGAAAACTTTGTGATTTTCGTTAAACTTAAATGTCAATTGTATTATATAATAGTATTTATTTTCTTTAATCTGAATCGAAACTATTTTAATTTCTACATTTTTTTACGTTTACGCAGCTATATGTGTTAACGTAAATTATGTAAATGAATCTAGAAATATATTCATAACGAAATATTAATTTTCATAAATAGAATTTTAAATACGTTTTTTGTAGTTTATTCATTACCGGTTTAGTGTTTGAAATTTCAACCTTCATCTAAAAATTGTCAATACCACTTTCACGTTAGTGTACCAATTCTAATCACATTGATCATTTTATATAATAAATATATGTAAAAAATCGTTTTATTGTTTTTCTTATCAGCTTATAGAATACAATACATAAACAAAGTAATAAAAAGGTCTTTTTTATTAGCTGAAAACGTGCAATTTATACAACATTATTCTAATGTTACGAGATAAAACTTTAGATCATGAATATTTATGGCAAATGCAAGATTGTAAACCGGTTCAAGAAATAAGAACTGCTAAATTTATCCATTAGTTCTATGCTAGATGTCAACACTTGCACATACTGAGAATAATACAATCACATAGTTAATAAGAATTGATAGTTACGATAATTCGGGTCTTAATCGCGTTTTGTGTAAGTTTATTTAAATTACTGCAATAATTATACTTTGTCTTCGCATAGAAACCTAATAAGTGTTCTAGATTTTTCCATGCAAATACTTATTAAGCATTTGTAAGAAAGATCAATCAATCAGTGGATACTGGATAACTCAATAAATAAGAGAAAGTTCCCGAAAAATGAAAGACACGAATTCCAGTACGTCCAGCAGTCCAGTCTTTTTCCACGAATTTGGCAATTAAAAAGTCTGCTGATATAGAGATATTTTTAGGTAACATCTTCTAAAATCTAACAAAAACACAAGAAAAATAAGGAAAAAAAAATTAGAAGAAGTGGTTTTAAAATACTGGCGATGTGGAACTGTTTTAGCTAAAATATTAATAAAAGAGATTTAAGGTGCCCAGCATCGCGTTCAGAATGACACGTGTAAAAAATTAGAAATGTAAAAGAGAGAAGTAAAGTAAGAGAACATTCGGACATGAATTTTTTTAGGGAGGAGGGGTAGATTGTAGTGAAAAACGATCGCCTACATGCCAAACTACTATAAAGCTTTCGAAAAGTAATTAATTAGTACACACTGGATTGCTCAGTATATAAAAGCAGCCATCAGAAAGCAAAAGATATCAGTTCGAGTCCGGACAGCTCGTTAAGCAGTCCAGTCTTTTATCACGAATCTTTCGTTACATATGTATAAACTTTTTGATAGAAGTGAACAAAAATTAAACCAAGTAAATCCTCGATCTTTATATAAATCTTAGATAAAGTCTAAACCAAACATAATAAAAAATAAAATTTTATACCTAAAAAAATGCAATCACCCAGTAATAATGATAAGAAGCTTACTCCAATTCAGAAGTTTTATGATGGTCAAAGTATATTCATAACTGGCGGAACAGGTTTTATGGGAAAGTTATTAATCGAGAAATTGTTAAGGAGTTGTCCTACCATCATGTGCATTTATATTTTAATTCGTCCGAAAAAAAGGAAAGACGTACTTCAACGCAAAAATGAATTATTCCAAGATACAGTAAGTTTAAAAAAAATAATCAATTACTATATTCTTTATTTTTGTTTACTTTTACATAATACAAAAATTATTTTTTTTTATAAAATAGTACTTGTTATACGTATTTAATCAATCAAAATTAATATCTGCTATTATTTTTAACAATCGTTGAAATTATAAAAAGTTAAAAAAAAGTATAGAAATCATACGTTATATAATATATAAATATATTGAATAGATAGAATATACAACGTTTTCTATGCTCACTTTCCAGGTATTTTCTAAACTACGAGAAGAACAACCAAAATTCCAGGAAAAAATAGTTTGCATTATGGGTGATTGTACTTTACCGAATCTTGGAATGACGATTGTAGATAGAAATATTTTAATAAAAGAAATTTCCATTGTTTTTCATGCTGCAGCTACGACAAGGTTTAACGAAAATTTAAAATCAGCGACAGTTACGAACGTACAAGCATTAAAATATATGATTAGCCTTTCAAAGGAAATGCCAAAGTTAAAGGTACAAATATTTAACTTTATGTGCATTAATTATAAGCTTGTTGAATTTCTTCTTAAAATAAATGAAGATATAAAATGTTGTAAAAATTCATTATGTTGAATGTATTAGAGTTTTGTTCATGTATCTACGGTTTATTCCTGTTGTCTTCACAATCCAATTGAGGAGAAATTTTATGAACCACCGATTGACGATGAAAAATTGATCAATATGTTGGAAAATATAAATGATGAATTAGTGGATAATGTTTCAACAAGGTACGTATATCTTTAATAATCAATTATTTAAACTAATTTCTCTATAATTTACTATAAATATATTTAAAAAAAATATATGATTTTAGATTAATTGAGGGATGGCCAAATACTTATGTTTATACTAAATCAATAGCTGAAAATATAATAAAGAAACAAGCTGGTTTGCTACCGATCGGAATATTCCGTCCAGGAATTGGTTAGAATAAACATAATCTTATAGAAAATAAAGACACAACAATTTTAATAAAAATAATGTTAACAGTGATATCAACGTATCGCGAACCGATCGAAGGATGGGTCGATAATTATAATGGTCCAATGGGGATTCTCGCTGGTGCTGCAAAAGGTTTAATCAGATCGCATCATTGCGATGAATCCGTAAAACCAGCTATAGTACCAGGAGATTTGACTACAAATGCAATAATAGTTAGCGCATGGGACATAGCAAACAATCGAAGGTATCGAATAATTATTTGCTAAAAAAAAATACTTTTATCATAGAATAAAGAAAACTATCTGGATAAAATTCAATCAAATAATTTTTTTTTTAAATATTACATTTTCTACTTTAGATCCGAAGAAGATATTCCAATATATAACTATACATCTGATGACAATCCTATAACTTACAATCAGATGAGAGTATTGGCATTAGAGCATGGATTATTAACACCGTTCAAAGATGCAGTTTGGTATTGTAGCTTTGCTGGTAGAAAAAGTCTATTACTTCATCTTTTCTACATATATTTTCTACATTATCTACCAGCTACCATAATGGATTTTGGAATGTTGTGCTGCGCCAAAAAGCCAAAGTATAATTATTACTAACATTCTCTTTTTATAGGAATACAAATTTCCCAAAGAAATTTCAATATATCTCATTAATTTATTTTTTTTTTTTTGCTTATTTTAGGTTTGTTAGAATGTATATTAGATTACACAAAATGTTGAAAGTACTCAGTTATTTTTCTTTAAAAGAATGGAAGTTTAAAAATGAAAGATGGACAGAAGCACTCAGTAAATTACAAAAAGAAGATCAAGAATTATTCTATTGCGATATAAAAGACGTCTTTTGGGATAACTATTTTAGAACTTTTCTATTAGGTGTAAGATTATATCTCTTAAAGGATCCCATGGAAACTGTACCAAAAGCTCGTAAAAAGTGGAGAAGGTATTTATCCTTTTCTTGTTTGTTAATTATAAATCTATTATTTGAAATTGCTTACAAATAATTCTTACTGTTTTTTATATTTTTTAGGCTATACTGGATTCATCAGACAGTTAAATATTTATTTGCTAGTATTTTTATCACGATTGTATGTATATTGATTTATAAATTAATTATCACGTTTGCGTATGTCTAAAAATAAAATTTTTCATCGGCATATTGGGACACGGAGCAAGAAGTGTTTTTTTTATTAGAAAAAAGTTTTAATTAAACACCTTTTCCTACTTTATGAATCTTTAATAATAAATACAGAGGTCTTAAGTATTACACTTTACGAAATGCATGTTGTAAATTGGAAGTTCCTACTTTTACCCTTGCGTATATAAGAGATTAATTATATGGAATTGAAATGAAAACTTTGTGATTTTCGTTAAACTTAAATGTTAATTGTATTATATAATAGAATTTATTTTCTTTAATCTGAATCGAAACTATTTTAATTTCTACATTTTTTTACGTTTACGCAGCTATATGTGTTACCGTTATTTATGTAAATGAATCTAGAAATATATTTATAACGAGGAATTAATTTTCACAGGTAGACTTTTAACTATATTTATTGTAGTTTATTCATTATCGGTTTTGTGCTTCCAAATTTTTACTTTGATTTAAAAAACAACAATATTATTTTCACGTTAGTGTACCAATTCTAATAACATCCACGAATTTTGCAATTAAAAAGTCGTCTGATATGGAGATATTTTTAGGTAACATCTTATAAAATCTAACAAAAACACAAGAAATATAAGGAAAAAATAAACTAGAAGAAGTGGTTTTAAAATACTGGCGATGTGGAACTGTTTTAGCTAAAATATTTACAAAAGAGATTTAAGGCGCCCAGAATCGCGTTCAGAATGACACGTGTAAAGAATTAGAAATGTAAAAGAGAGAAGTTAAGTAACAGAACATTCGGACTCAGATGAATTTTTTGTAAGGAGGAGGGGTAGATTGTAGTGAAAAACGATCGCCTATATGCCAAACTTCTATAAAGCTTTCGAAATGTAATTAATTAGTACACACTGGATAGCTAAGTATATAAAAGCAGCCATCAAAAAGCGATAGATATCAGTTCGAATCCGGACAGTCCGTAAAGCGGTCCAGTCTTTTATCAGAAATCTTTTGTTACATGTGTATAATATTTTTAATATAAATAAACAGAAATTAAACCAAGTTAATCCTTAATTATTGTAAGTGTCTAAGATAAAGTCTAAACCAGAACTCATAAAAAATTATCTATTAATCCTAAAAAAATGCAATCATCCAGTAATAGTGACAAGAAAGAAACAAAGACAATAGTGACAAAGAAGCTTACTCCAATCCAGAAGTTCTATGATGGTCAAAGTATATTCATAACTGGTGGAACAGGTTTTATGGGCAAGTTATTAATCGAGAAATTGTTAAGGAGTTGTCCTACCATCATGTGCATTTATATTTTAATTCGTCCGAAAAAAAGGAAAGACGTACTTCAACGCAAAAATGAATTATTCCAAGATACGGTAAGTTTGAAAAAAATAATCAATTATTATATTCTTAGTTTTTGTTTACTTTAACATAACACAAAAATTATTATTTTTTTATAAAATAGTACTTGTTATATATATTTAATCAATCAAAATTAATATCTGCTATTATTTTTAACAATCGTTGCAATTATAAAAAGTTAAAAAAAAGTATAGAAATCATACGTTATATAATATATAAATATATTGAATAGATAGAATATACGTTTTCTATGCTCACTTTCCAGGTATTTTCTAAACTACGAGAAGAACAACCAAAATTTCAAAATAAAATAATTTGCATTACTGGTGATTGTAAATTGCCAAATCTCGGTATCACAACTTTAGATAGAACTACTCTAATAAAAGAGATTTCTATTGTTTTTCATGCTGCAGCTACGACAAGGTTCAACGAAACTTTAAAATCAGCGACAGTTACGAACTTACAAGCATTGAATTATATGATTAGCCTCTCAAAGGAAATGCCAAGGTTGAAGGTACGAATATTTAACTTTATGTGCATTAATTATAAACTTTCTAAATTTCTCAATGAAAAAATAGAATTTTAGAAATATTTTTTATGTTCACTGTAATAGAGTTTTGTTCATGTATCCACGGTTTATTCCCATTGTCTTTACAATCCAATTGAGGAGAAATTTTATGAACCACCGATTGACGATCAAAAATTGATTAATTTGGTTGAAAGTTTAAATGAAAAATTACTGAATTATATTACCCCAAAGTATGTTTCTATCTTCAATCATCAATTATACAGATAATTATTATATTACTTCTTTTATAAAAGATTATTAAAAAAATGTTTCATGTTATTATTTGAATTTAGATTACTTCAATCATGGCCAAATACATATGTATACACGAAATCAATTGCTGAAAATATAATAAGGAAACAAGCTGGTTTGCTACCGATCGGAATATTTCGTCCAGCAATTGGTTAGTAAAATGAATAATTTCTAAAAAAAAATGACGAAAATTTCAATTAAATAATATTTTCAGTTGTATCAACGTATCGAGAACCAGTTCCGGGATGGGTTGATAATTTTAACGGTCCAATGGGAATTTTCGCTGGTGCTGGAAAAGGTTTAATCAGATCACATCATTGCGATGAATCTATAAAATCAGCTGTAGTACCAGGAGATCTGACTATAAATGCATTAATCGTTAGCGCATGGGACATAGCAAACAATCGAAGGTATCGAATTATTATTTGCTAAAAAAGATACTTTAACTATAGAATAAAGAAAACTTTCTGGATAAAATTTAATTATATCATTCTTTTTAAAATATTACATTTTCTACTTCAGATCCGAAAAAGATATTCCAATATATAACTATACATCTGATGACAATCCTATAACTAACAAGCAAATTCGAGTATTGTCTTTAAAATACGGATTATTAACACCATTCAAAGATGCAGTTTGGTATAATAACATAGCCGGTAGAAAATGCAGATTACATCATCTTTTCTATGTATATTTTCTACATTATCTACCAGCTACCATATTAGATTTTGGAATGTTATGCTGCGCCAAAAAGCCAAAGTATAATTATTACTAACATTCTCTTTTTATAAGAACACAGATTTCCCAAAGAAATTTCAATATATCTCATTAATTTAATTTTTTTGTTTGCTTATTTTAGGTTTGTTAGAATGTATATTAGATTACACAAAATGTTAGAAGTACTTAGTTATTTTTGTTTAAAAGAATGGAAGATTAAAAATAAAAGATGGATAGATGCATTTAGTAAATTACAAAACGAAGATCGAGAATTATTCTATTGCGATATGAAAGACGTTGTTTGGGATACTTATTTTAAAACATTTCTATTAGGTATAAGATTATACCTCTTAAAGGATCCCATGGAAACTGTACCAAAAGCTCGTAAAAAGTGGAGAAGGTATTTATCCTTTTTTCGTTTTTTAATTATAAAGCTATTATTCAAAATTTCTTTCAAATAATTCTTATAAATTTTTATATTTTTTAGACTATACTGGATTCATCAGACATTTAAATTTTTATTT
Organism: Polistes dominula; assembly: GCF_049000335.1. Classification (NCBI taxonomy): domain Eukaryota; kingdom Metazoa; phylum Arthropoda; class Insecta; order Hymenoptera; family Vespidae; genus Polistes; species Polistes dominula. Next base: position 1,216,465 of record NW_028301164.1, read on the forward strand.
GCTAGTATTTTTATCACGATTTTATATTATTTTTTTTATCAAAGTTAAAATTATGTAAATTTATTTATTTTATTATTATTGTTTTAATGAATGTCGTAATTTGATTTATTTTAGTGTTATTAAAAAATGTATGTAAAATATATGGTAAAACTTATATTCATGTATGTATAAAAGATAAAATATGAATAGTAAATAGTAATAAATTAATTCGTGCTTTGCATCAGAACTATTTTAACACTTGGAATGCCTTCAATACATTACTTTATTTCTTTTCTTAGTCTGTCACATTATTATTTTTTTAAATATACGGAAAATTCTAGAAAGAAAATTGTTCTCAATGCTTAATGTATGACTTCGTTATTGAAAGTACAAAAAACTTGATTGCAACGAATTAATATGCAAAGAAAAAAATAAAGACTGGTCTTTAACGTCTTACGGTTTTTCTACGTTTTTCATTAGTTTTGCCTCGCCTATTTCTATATTTATTAAAGAGAATGGAAATAATAAATGAGATCTAGGATAGTATGTTTTCAAACGTAAAATGGTAGCGGCATTTTCAACCACGATAAAGCGAAATAAAGGCGAATCTATAAAAAGAAATACGACGAAACTTTCTCATGAGGATCCTGGAAACGCCTCGAGCGAAAACTCCACCGAGAAGGAGCAACTTGGCAAAAAAGGGGCGGCGGCGGTGCTTTTACACCACCGACACCGCTAACGCTACCAAAGAGAAACCAAAAAGAAATAGTTTAACAACACTTGGATACCTCAAAACGATTATGAAACGAATCTCGCGTATGGCGAGGAAGGACAAAGTGGAAGGAAAAAAATCTTAGGGAAGAAAAAGTAAAAGAGGTGGAAGAAGAAGAAGAAGAAGAAGAAGAAGACAGGAGACAGCTCGTAAAAGATCGTCCCAACACACACACATACCACCTGTGTATGATTTTACACTACGTAACTTATGTTAGATGGACCGACGACAAAGATGATGAAGAAGAAGAAGAAGAAGAAGAAGAAGAAGAAGAAGAAGACGACAAAATGTTATAAGAAGAACAGTCCTTTCCACCTGTTTACGTAAGAACACAAATGATACGCTCTCGACGACAAATACCAAATTTATCAAACGCATCCGAATACCATCCATCAACTACCACATATATAAACTCATATGAAGAAAACATTTTCTTTCATTTAAAAATAAATCGTTATTGTGAGATAATTTTCTTTTTCTTTTTTTGTTAACTCTTTGCAGCACAGGATTTCAAATAATAAATAAAATAACCATATGTTGCATAGAAAGTTTTTTTATGTTTTATATGAAATAAAATTCGTCTATTTTTATTAATAGAGATATTGCATAATGTAAAAATAAATATACAAAAGAAATTGTATATTAACCAAGAGTAATAATTAATTGAGCTTTGAGTAAATAAGACGAAATATAAACTTAAATATAATAATAAATAAATAAATAATATTTACAATTAATCATAGATAACTATTGAAATATTCATACATTTTTCTAAGCTTAGTTTCTAATCAGATTTCAATCGATAATAAAAACTGGTTTGTTACCATATTTATTCCTCTGTTCGCATATTTATTCCTTTATCCTCATATATTCTCTTCTAACGTTCTCCTTAGCATACGTCCTTTATCGTCCTTTGTCGTTCTGACCGTGATCTTTACAATCTCATTTCATCTTTCCAATCTCGACACGAAGGATGTGGGAGCAATGGTTTAGTCGTGTTGACTGGGCGACTTTTAAACCGTGGGAGTTAATATCCTTTCACAGATCTGAAATATGCTTTATACAACGCCTAAGAGGTCCACGACTTTGTTCTATTACGAGCTAAATAAGAAAACGAATATATAATAAAAATTTCTAAATTATTCAATATTATATTTAATTATCTATAATTTATCGTACTATCAGCAAGAAAAGTTACTTGATAAAAAAAAAAAAAAAACAATCTCAAAATTCCTTAACTCAACTATAAGAAAATGTACAAAGCAATGTTTGAAAAACAATAGTATTCAATTATTTCAAATAATTCTAATAATATTTTGACTAGAAAATTAATAATTAAACAAATCTTTTTTTGTTTTTGAATTCTCATCAAAATGATAAATAAGGAATTTCGAAAAATCTATAATTAGACTTAGAAAACTAAGTTATCCGATCTTTTGTTTCGTCTTCGTTGATCGTACGAGCGTAATTTCGAGAATGTCGTCTAAAGGTCGTCTATGACGCACTCACCTGAATGAAATTCGAGGTGAATGGTTGTCCACTGAAGTCATTTACGCTCCTCTGACTCACATTACGTCAATGAAAATAGAAAAAATCCGTGTAGCGCGAATTAATATCCGCGAACATTTCCAGTTTCTTTTTTCCTCACCCACTCATTCTCTGCCTCTCCTCTTTTTTTTTTTTTATGCTCTTCTCTTTTTCACAGTCATCCTTTAAAATTAGACGTCATTCGCCAATGTTTGTATTTATGACGCATTAATGATCATCACAGGTCAACAGTTTCTTCGTTTTTATTTACAATGTTTTATAATCAATTTGTTTTTTTATTATCATAAATCGTTTTAATCGTGTAATCATCTTTACAAAGTGTAATGCATAAATCATGCAATTTTTCTAATGTTTTTCACTTCGTAGAAATAAATTTTCTAAAATTGAATTCACTGTTGCATAAGGCGATAAAACAATTTAGCTTAAAAAATATTTTTAATTTAAAGAATTTAATAAATTTCAATTGTATAACAAAATGGTATACAACCTTGGTAAATTCTTTTATAAATATGAAAGAAAAAATAAAGAAAGTAAAAAGGTTCAAGCAAATAGAAGGAAGATAATCGAGCGTTGTGCATCAACACCGGTTCGAATAATCATTAACGTCCTCGCTAATGACCGTCGAGAGATAAATTACTCTGTAATAATAATACGAAGGAACTCGGGACAGCTTCGTTACGAGGCCAAAACCAATTTACAATTTTGTTTCGACGCGATCAATTAGTTAAATGCTTATGAGTATGTCTATAAGTGTACTACGAACGATCATTCTCATATCGTTCGAGAATGTATAGTAAAACGTGTCTGTTACTTTAATAGAAAAAGTGTTCATTAAATCCAAACTAAATTAACAAATAATAAATAATATAATAAGTTGACATAAAAAAGGAAAAAAAATTAAATAATTAAATTAATAAATTAAATAATAAATGATCAACCCTTTGTACTTCATAAGAATCATTGCAGTGACAGTAATAATAATTTACAATAGTACTTTAATAATATTTATCCGAGATATTACCAAAAAATTGATGATAGGTAATATTAAGAAATTAAGTAATTGAAGTCGTAAGGTAAAGAACAAAAAAATTAATTAAAAATATTAACGAGTGAAACAATAAACGTTGAAAAAATTCTTTTCAATTACAACGAAAATGCAAATTTACCTTTGATTAATTTTCGATTTGACGAGAAACGTTTGTGTGTGTGTGTGTGTGTGTATGTGTTGTAAAAAAAAAGAACTGAAATAAATATGAAAGATAAAAAGATGAAAGTTGCATGACAGAAATGAGAGTCGAGGAACGTAACAGCACAAATAGTTGTCAAACGTGACGATAATCGTGAACGACTAATGAAAGAAGAAAAATATTTGTCTGTCTTTCTTTCAACCCTTTGATCATTGGTTCGTTTTGGCGTCATCCTATGACCGCAGTCGTCGGCACGCATTGACTCACGTGCGTGGGCAAAGGTATGCGAGGCGCATACGATGCACGACGTGAAATGCGATACGTGAGCTCGCGTGCATACGCGCGTGCGAGCTTTGTGGGCCAGCGTTAAATCCGCTTATGTGCTAACTCGACTCGATGACGAACCACCACCCACTTCTATTAACAACGATGTCGAGGACATTCGAATAAACAAACTCACGATATTCCTAAAAAAAAAAATTTTTTTAAATTAGAAAGTTCTACAAATCATTTTTTTGACAATTTTTTTTTTTTTTTTACTATAATTAAAGAAAATTATATCTGTTCGGTTTAAATTAATTTTGATGATTCAAATACAGAAATTTCTATTATTGCAATTAATACACAATATTTATATTGGATCATAGTAAAATTATTAATAAGAAATTAGTATAAATGTTATGTAATATATTAAAAAAGAAAAAAAACTTTGTTTCTGTCTGTTTCATCGAATTACAAAAAGCTCAAACGATTTAAAAAAAAAAGTTCTTTGAAAAAATAAAAAATAAAAACTGCTAAGAACCGTAAGGGAAAAGCTAGTACCAGATATTGAAGTAATATTTATCGTTAATTTTTAATGTAATAAAGTGTTACACCGTTACTATTAATATTCGATGAATGTAGAAGTTAATGTGGAAGAAACCTTTCGAATTTTCTCATGAACTCGGAAGAAGATCGTAGATCCTCAGGGTATGCATGCACGCAGATATACTTTTACGTTAACGACGAAAACGTCATGATTAACTTAACTCTCAATGATTAACTTCAGCCTCGAGCATAGAATCCATAAATGCGTTCATCGAGAAACAGGCAGAAACAGAAAGAAAGAAAGAAAAATAAACGGAAAGTACTTAAATTCCTGTATTTTTTTTCCATCTTTATCACCACTCGTCATTTCTAATGTGAGTTAATATTAGACTAGAAATTCTATACCATTAATAATCCATTAAAATGAAATCTTATCATGAACATCATTGAGATGTATTGCATTAAAAAGATACTAAAAAAAAAAAAAAGATAAGGATTCTAATCTTCTAGAGAAAAAGAAACAAGAAAAGTTGACAAAATTAATGGGAATATTTCCATCGTGAAAACAAAAAAGTGACTGGTCAACCAGAGTTCCTAAGTGAAGATTGGGTTGCAGGATTTCAGGCGCCTTGCTCTGTTACAAATCCTATATAATGGCAAGTATAATACAGAGAACACTTAAATGAAAATTCAACAAGATGAGAGATATTACGATTCGAATAATATATGTAATATTCTTGTGATGTTGGTAAATAAGATTAGAAAATTATGATGGACGATAAATCGTGGAAGAAAAGTTATGTTAAAAAAAAAAAAAAAAAAATTGACAAAATGATCCATAAAGATTTATGACAACTCTCATTCCGAAGTCGTAGGCGTGAGCAATTTTCCAGTTCATCCAACAATTCCCTATGAACTCCTACACGATTCTCGACGAAGTAACTCGTTGACTCGACGTTTGCCTCGCCTTTGTATTTAACCATAACGGCGTGACCGAGAAATGCGCACGTCAACTTTATTTTTCCCTCATTGAACTTTGCAATTAAATTGACCGCTAAAAAATAGTCGTTTAGATGTCTCCAAGCTTTATCTTTAACCAATATCATTTTCAACTTACTTAACTTAAACACTAATCTTTTTCTCTCAAATTTACGATCACAACAATTTCTCTAATTTGAAAAAATTAAATAATTTTTGTATCGAAATGAATATTATCGTAATAATATTTACTAATCAAAATAAAACTTTCCTTCGACACGAATTATCGATTAAAAGTAAGAGAACGTCGGCATGTATTGTATAACATTAAAGTGTCTCCAAACAAGTTTTCAAAGTTGGTCGAAGAGTAAATCGAATAGTTAGGAAATTAACTAAATGTAAGATCAGAAGGTAGGTACATACGTAGATAGGTACGTAGATATAGGAAGTTTGATTAGAAACTCTGGTCACGTATCGTGTGGATAAGCGTGCGGTAAACACCTTTTACCTAGCTGCTACTTCTACTTCTACTCCTATACATATAGAATACACCTATATAAACTTACTAGTACAAGATCAGAGCCGACAAACGTGGGTATAGTGCACAAGTCTTATTGCCAAGACCACCACCATGAACTCCGTAGACCTGGTAATTGCATAACTCCGGAGGTCGCGTCAGTAACGAGCGGCTTGTCTCTCGGATCTTCAAGATCGTAAGGCCAAACGAGAATTCTTCGAGTTTTGCACGCTAGTAGTATCTTTTCTACCTTCTTTCGCGTGCCGCTAAATTCGCGTTAAAAGTCTTAAGTCAGTAGATTTCAAAAGAAGGAATAAGAATTTAAATGAGAAAACTACTTGGACAAACAAACGAAACAAAAATTATCGACTATTTTTCTTCCTAAAATGGAAATTCTTATTTATCAAAGAATAAATATTGTAATAAATAGTTACAGTTTAAATGTATGTATGCATGTATGTAAGTTAGGTATGCTGATTGTAAGCCTGGGAAAAAGCAAGTAGGATCATAGGAAGCACTAGAACGATTTGTCACAGTAGGTAGGTACACCTAATCGTCGCACGTCCTGACTACCAATTATCCAACGTTCCCGACTAATTTAAAACCGATCGGAGGAGCCATGTAATCGGCGACGAGAATTCGTTCATGTTTCCTTCTTCTTCTTCTTACTACTTTGCTCTTGTGTTTGTATGCGTCATCATCGCGGTTAACTGTTAATTATTCCATTGCTAAGAGATTTATGCGTGTCTTGCACACGCATACGCTTTTCTCTCACGCTAAATTTTTACATACTTTTACTATTACTATTACTACTACTACTACTACTACTACTATAACAACAACTACTATTAAAACTGCTACTGCTACTACTACTACTATTCTTACTGTTACGATTAAACTACGACTATACACGAGCGTGGGAAACTCCCTCGACTGCGACGTTCACGGTTAGCAATTATCTCTCATGTATTTATCAAGATAGGCTTATGGTGGACCGACCAAGAGAATTTTCGAAAAGATTGCAACAACTTGCTACGGAGAGAGGCTGAGAAGATACGAACAACAACCTGCGATGAAACTACCATCTCATTTGTATTCCAACCGAGTTTAGAGAGGGAAAGAAGAGGATAAAAGGGATGGTTCTATTTTACGAGCACCCGTATATATATGTGATCCAGACAAATTGGACTTTGGCGAATATTATAAAGAAAATAAAAAAAAAAAAAAAAAAGAAAACAACAGCTAAAAAACTCAAAACCCAAAATCTTATTTGTTTCAAAAAGTTAATAGACAAGTTAAATTGACTATGATTAATAGGATTATTTATCAAATTTATATTCCTAACTTTATAAAATGTACAATGAAACTCATCTTTCAAGTAGCATAACACATAACTATACCAATATCACATCAACGCGTTCATCTATCAGCCTAACGGTGTAGCAATCATCACAGTGGGAAGTAATTTTAGGGATTACAAACGAGCCGACTCTTTTCAAAAGAGTCGTCAAACTCAACCTTTAGCCCTTTTGCAAGATCTTCTTGTGCTATACTCTGAAAAGTAATTAGAATTGCTTCGTTATTAGAGAACCTTCTTCCTCATTCGTTCGTTCATTCGTTCGTACGTTCGTACGTTTGTATCGAACGTTCTTCGAAGATCGTAACGAGCGAAACTACAAAGAGAAAAGGGCGGTTCACCGGACAAACGAGCTACGATACATACAACTGAAGATGTGAGGATGAAAAAGAAGAAGAAAAAAAGAGAAGAAGAAGAAGAGAAATAAGAAAGAAAAATGGTCGTCGATAAGCAGGAGCACTTCTGCCAATGAAGTGGCTCTAGCCTAATTGGCCCTTCGTTGGGCATTCTCATATGGAGGCTAACCTTTCTTCATAAATTAACTTTACGCGATGCTTTTAATTAAACTACCGATCGTGATACCAACATAATTTTTACTTAAAATAGATAGACGTGACTACGAACCCCCTTTAAACTACCTACAATCCCTTTTTAAAAGTATTGATTTATTATACGTACGTGATGTTCAAAGTCTTATTCGATCTACGAACAATAAATCCTATATGGAAACACCTTTAGCAAGAAAGAGAATTATTATCAAAAACTTTTGATATAATATGATCTATAGTTGAAAATCTTTTTACATTCTAAGCTAATAGATCGATCGTAAAGATTTGTTTTATGGAACTATCGATTACACATTTTACAAGTTTGAGAGAATGATCTTTGTTATACCTGTACATTTTGTAATTATCGTATAAATAAAAATTAAAAAATAAATCTCATTGACTTCTTGGATATTTAATTTCTTTTTTCTTGGTAGTCAACATTTATCAAAAAAAAAAAGAACGTAAAGTAAAAAAATGGGAAAATTGTCGAACGCCGAAACGAATCAACATTCGATGTTTGATAACTCCATCGAACGTTGTTGGAGCACGTAAGGTGAGCTTTTACAACGCCGACCAAGAGATATTTCGTACCCGATTACGAACGTGTCAGCTGGCGCTCGCAAAGAACTCAGAGAACTCTTTCTATACCTTATACCCTTTATATACAGGACGAACTAGCCTCTTATACAATGTCTGTATAAAGTTCCTTTCCTTACCCGTTTGCCAAATTAACTTGCTGGACCACGAAGCTACTTTCGACCACCTAGCAGTATCGAATTCCACGCTACCGGTATACACTTCGGTCATTCGATCTCTCCCGACTCTTTTAACAATCCGACCGACCACCTGTCATCAGCACACGTCTAATCCACTAAAGAAAAAAACATTATGTGACGTCTTCTAATTTGCATGCTCCACAAAATCCCCATTCTCCTTTATTTTTTCTTTTATTTTCTTTTAATATTTGTTCCTATTTTTCTTGTTTATTAAATTGATTGCGTTGTACCTGCTCGTCCAAGAATTTTATAGTTTTTTTTTTTTCACTGCATTTTCTTCTGTGTTGAGTTTTGGTCTCTTTTCTAAAAAAGTTATTTTTTAAATTATTTATTAAAATTGCTAATATTTACAGCATACCTTTAATTTGCAAATAAGATATATAATTAAACTGTGAATAATAATAAACCTATATTTGAAACACTAAATTATTTATTCTTAAATAACTATGTCCATTTAACAGAAAGCAAAACTTTAATAGAAATAATTAAAAATCCATTCCATATAAATATTCTAATCATTTGAATGTACTTAGGCTATCCATAAATATCCATAGAACTGATCCAAGTAATTAATAATTATAATTAATTTTAGAAGCAAACGATTAATAAATAGGATTTCTGTTTAGAGTATGAACCTACCAAAACATTTTGAAATTCTCAAGCCATCCATATAAAACAAGACAAAACAAACAAGGATTACAACGAATTCACTAGTAGTTCTTACACGTTCCATGCAACCCTTTTTTTGTGACCATCCATCGAGTTTATATTCCTTATCGTTTAGAAAATCTCCATAACGTACCCAACTTACACACCATGCTTTGGCAAAAGAGATAAGAATTTTGTAGAGACGAGAATAGAGAGCTAAGACAAAGAGAAAAAATAGATAGAAAAAAGAAGAAATATTCGAACAACCACCAAGACCCTAGCTACTGCAATGCGATACCAGAACAGAGACCAACATGAGGCCCAATTAAGGCCTCCATTTCTTTTTTTCTTCTTCTTCTACTTCTTCTTCTTCTCATTCTATCTCTAGTTCTTTTTCTTCAAACTAAAAACTTTTTTATCTATCTAACAAAAAGATAGAACAAAATATTTCAGCTGGATTCGTGGGCCCCAAAATGGTCAGAAGATGGACGTGTCGTTTAATCGTTAAAAATATCGTCTCACGGTTGACATAGTTTTCAGAAGCATAGAACCTTTTTTTTCCTAAGCTACCACTTTTATTATTCCAATCTCACATCAGACATTTTAAAATTCTTCTTTGGAATGTACACGATAAAAGAAACATAATAGAAAAAAAAAACTCTAATCAATTTTTTGTTCTCTTTCTTCGTAAATTGTGTACAAAAATGCGTAACTTTTTGTACAAAAATGTATATTAAATGCGATATGAATTATTTTCCACGTAATTCGAATTATTAATTATTTGTAGAATAAGATAAAATGAGAAGAATAAAAAAAAATAGATAGATAGATAGATAGATAGATAGATAGATAGATAGATAGATAGATAGATAGATAGATAGATAGATAGATAGATAGATAGATAGATAGATATAATATTGTTCTAGAATAGTTTTCTCAAAAAACTATTAGTTGGTATTTGAAAGCGTAGGTAGGTAGAGTATCGTAGAAAGACCCCATGGCTTTTTTAAATTGAATTTTTGGATAACCCTTCCTTACGCGGAACCTTTACGGTTACGGGGAACTATTAGAGAGTAATGAGTTTCACCGGAGGTATCCTATCTCTAACATAGTAGCACGGTAGTGGCTTTTCTTATCTCGTTCGAGATCCGGCGTTATAGCCACTCCTTTCTCTAGTATCCTCCAGGCGTCGTTTAATCCCTCATGAGAGAGAAAAAAACAGAGAACGAAACATAAAGAAAGAGGAAGAAAAAAAGAGAGATATATATATATATATGAGATAGAAAGAAGAGAAACGATTTAAAAAAAGAATCGGTCGCGTCTTGTCTTGTCGTCGTGTTAGATACTCAGCTAAGTTTCTAAGCTTGCTTGCTAAGGAGCCAAACGGATCTAACGTATTTAAATTTTCGATAGAACTCGTCATAGCATACGTTCTTTTGTCGGCAGCTTCGTTTAACTCGAAATTTTCTTGACCCTCGTATCATCGAGCTTCGATTATCTCGCCTTTTAAAATGATCCTTTTAACCAATAATTTGAATAGCTTTTTCGTGTATTTTTACTTCCAAGGTGGCACTGATTACTAATTTCTATACATTCCTTTCACGATATTTTTTTTTCTTTCTATTTACACTAAATTGTTGGATAAAGAAAAAAGGAAACGAAATTCTACCAATGATTTTTGTAATAAGACATAATTAACACATTGACCGTTCAAACCAGATTCGCATATTTTATTCAAAACTTTATAAAAGTATATTTTGATTATTTTAATGACTGGGCGTGTCGGACAACATTAGAAGGTTTCTACCTCGACTGATTATTACTGATCCAAAATATATAAATCAAAATGGAAATGGTATTAATGAAATATGAAAATAAAAAAATTCAACGTTGAGAGAACGCATTTGGCAAAATAGCGATGATCAATGATAAATCGTTGGTAGGCGTACAGGTGGGCAGAAGGCGGTGAAAATTTCCAACACGAAGGCGGGTACATAAACTACCTACCGGATTAAAATATTTCGTGCACGTACACGCAAATACAATGACTAGTACAAAAGGACCCAGAATGAGATGGTGTTCGGCGGTCTTCGTGTAAAACGCGAGCGACGGTTACGATCAACCATCGATGAAGAAGGTTGATCCGTGCTAAAAGTAAAATAAAGAGAACGAGAGAGAAGGAAATTGAGCAAGCAAAAATAAACAAAAAGGAAAAATAAAGAAAGAGATGATGATAGCGATATCCAAGGAAGGGAGCACGGCACAAGATTGTACCAGTTTTTCGATCGGCCATTGATACCACCGAAGGAAGAGAACAGAACTGTGTGTTGCTCACCGTTTATAGCTATGCATGAGTCTGCGAATTTCTTTCGTGGTCGCACGCCCGCCGTGCCCATAAAACGAATCCCTCCGACATATCCGTCCGACTGTCCTGCGCGAATCTGCCATCAGCAAAAAAATTCACCATCGATTATACGAGATCGATCTCTTTCTTCCCTTCCCTCCTCTTCAGCCCCACCCCCCGCCCAACGATATTTAAACTCTCTTCTCTTTCAAGTCTTGTGTTCGCGTGTTCATTTACGTTTGTTCATACGGTTATTGCGATAACCTTAAAAAAAAAAAAAAAAAATAATAAAAAATAAATAATAAAAACGATGCGAGATAGATTCGTTTTCGTATCAATTAAAAGTAATAGCATAAATTTCATGATAATCTTAATGAGCGTAGAGAGTACGTTTGAGATATTTCCACTGTTGCAAATGAGAAAAAGGTTGAAAAAGATAGGAGGAAGGAAGAAAAGTGTCGAGGGCCGATTTCACAAAGGAGAAATTAATGTTTACGCCAGACGAATTCTCCGCGAATGTGTGGTAGGAATCGAAGGAGCCAATTATTGGCTGTACGGTGCGAATATAAAAGGCGTCGGGGAGAGAGCGATCAGCTTCGTGAATCTTTCTCTCTTTTTTTCTTTATTTTCTCTTGGTTCAACGAGAAACGAGAAGAAGAACCTGAAACGAGCACGTTCGACACCTTCGCGGCCTCATTAACGCTGCGAGCGTTAATTATGTTCCGGAGAAACGGCCTAATTGCCGACAATGCTATAGTGAGAAGGCTACAGAGAAACAGAGAAGAAGGATTCGAACCAAGGAACCAACATCTCTTCTTCACGATCGATGCACGTTGCTCTTTTCTTCTCTCCTTTCCTCTCCTCTCCTCACCTCACCTCACCTCTTTTCTACTCTGCTTGCTTGGCCTTCCAAAGTGTATAGTAGTAGTAGCAACCTCTAAACGAGATCATCCAAAGTGTTTACGTGCTAAGCACCCTAATGGACGGGATCCGAAAAACAGGTTGAGTTTATCCTAACGATTCGAAGAAAGCCGAAAAACGTGACCACTTCTAATTCCCTCCACTTCTCTTATCTTTCTAGGAATTTAATGATTTTCTTAGAGAAATATATTCTATACTACTTTTTTTTTTTTTTTGAAATATTTTCTAACATTTCTGATACCAAAAAAAACGAATGTCTTTTATTTTTTTTTTAAATATTTGTTAATAATTTATTACCGTATTTTGAATAAATTCTTAATTCGTGTATCCTAACTTATATGGATTTTGATTTCAAATGCATATCAAGATATATGGAAAAAAAATATTTATATAATATGAGATTCTTGGAAGATTTAAAAAAAAAAAATCATAGCTAAGAAAATATTCAACGAGTGGAAAGGAAACCGTGGTAATTTGAGTTAGTCGTAAAGTCCTGAAACCGTTTAAAGTCATTTACAACTGCTTTATGACTCTCCCTTTCTTTCTCTTTCTCTTTTCTTCTTGTATCTCGAGAAAAGGGTTTGTAATCTTCGAGTGAACGCGAAAATCCAACCAAGTACAAAACGATTTTTATTACTTCAAAATACTTATACCGAAATAAACCCTTACAGTTGAGGAATCATTATGTCTTTCATTAAAAAAGAACAAAAAAAAAGAAAATAAAAGGACCAAAACTAAACGTCAATTCAATCTCTAATAATTATTGTCCAAGATCCTTGATACGAATTTTACGATTCTAAAATGAATCAAAACAAAATCAAAAACAGGCGTTGTTGGTTCGTATTCGAAAAAAAAAGGAAAATTAAAAACATTATTTCATAAGCGAGATATTTTTGCAACCAAAAAAAAAGAAAAAAGTCGTATTTCGAATCACCCCGAAGGAGAATTTTCACCGTGTCGATCGGTATCGTTGACAGATTTAGGTAAAAGCAGCTAACTGTTGTGGTGCCTCCTCTTTAATTGGGGATCGAAGAAGATTTTGGCTTGAACGATCGATGAAAGTAAAATGGACCTTTCGTCTTAGCTTGCGAATTCTCCCAAACGAAAGAAACTACGATGTTCTCCTAATGAATTCCATCGGATTTAAGTTTTAACAGAGACCAAATTTAGCGGTCAATTTTTTTTATACGAAATCACACGCGGCCCCGGTCTTCTCACCTGAAATGATTCGTAAAAACGATTCGAAAATATGTTGACGTTTTTATTGCGTAAGAAGATATTCCTGGAGACAAGAAAAAAAGAAAAAGACAAAGAAAATAATCAACCTTTTCATTATCCGAATTATCACGATCTACCTTGATAGAAAGATTTTTAAAATAAACAAGATTGAGCTTATTTTTAATATTTGGTTACACGGTTTCCTTTAGATTTGATTTTATTTTTATAATTTTTGATAAAGTATCCAAGATCTATTATTATTTTAGATTTGTATTAAATACAATCATCAAATTATATATTTGTTTCCGATTGAAATAAGAATATTTAAAGTTAAAAATAAGGTAATAGATCTTCTTTAAAAGTAATCTCCTACAAAATGTACATAATCGTTAAGAGATAGTACGTATTATAGTATTCAAATAAATTACACACGTCCTTTGCATCATAATAAAACTAAGCCTATTACCTCAGCAACGTTCTCTAATCTTTCCGAACGAGACTAACGTCAAGATGATTGCTCTCTTTCTTTCATAAAGAAAAACGATTTCTATATTCATCGAATAACTTACAAACACAATGGACGTTTAACACTGATAAACATATTAAATTATTTCTTATTAACATAATAATGAACGTTTAACGGAAACCTATCCAAAGATTTCTATAGAAAGCTAACTCACATTTCTATTCTTTCTATCCTTTTTTTTTTTATCTTTTTCTTTCTAAACGACTCTTAGAGATTTCAAGGCGCGAAATTTTTAAAGCTCGACCATTCTTCTTGTAAACGTTTTCAAGTCGTCGCAGCTGTTACGTCGATTTAGAAAATTGCACTCGATCGCTACGTGCTGGTAACACGTAACATGGCGTGACTATCGCACGCGACCGGATCCGACACCACAATAGCCTCTTCTTGTAATCATTTTCAAAGAGAGAAAAGAAAGAAAGAAAAAAAAACAATAATATGGAAAAAGGTATAAAACGAGGAAGTAATTTCTACCTGGCAATTCTTTTTTTTTTCTTTAACATTTTTTTTATTACGAACTCTCTTATATCTGACACGTGCCACGCGACTTTCATAACTTACGAGAGAACTAGTCCGTTTCTTAGGTTTTATATTTCAAGATTTTATCGCGTGATTAGAAAACAACATTTTTAAATAATTTATTCATGGAATTTATTAGATCGTAATGAACATAATTGTGTAATAAATTATTCTTTATCGTTTATTCGGATGTATCCGGTTATTCTTGATTTTTTTTGTTGCAATCCAATTTATTGATAAATTTATGTATTTTTTTTTTTGTTTAATTCTCAAGGCTTAACTATAATAAATTTCTCTCATCCTCGAAGTCCACGCACGTTATTCAAGTTGAATGATCTCGAAATGTCCGTAAGGTACAACTGGTATTCTTTACACCTCGTTGTTTCGCTCAAACTGAACCGTTGCGTAGCCCTAAATCAGCCATGCCGACACTCTCGAAGCCGTAACGGTCGAGTTCTTCCACACTCGGGGGCTCTTATGCGAATTCTCGGTGTACCATGCTGACCAGCATCATGAAGCACGATCTGGAAACTGCAACGAGCACCAACCAACGCTTTAAACGAGTTCAAAGAGAACAACAAAATAAATCAAAGAAACTCCAAACTTTTAGGATTTATTTAATTTTTCAAAACTTATCTCGTTATCCTTAAGAAGAAGACAACCTTCGATAAATATGTTGAAGAATGTTTTAAATTGAAAAAAAAAAAAGAATAAAAAATTAAGTATATGCTAAATGTAAAAATAAAAATCTTCAAAGGCACGAATCATTTTCTCAACCCTCTTCACCTATCATCTCGTCCAACAAAACTGTTCTATCATTGGCACATTTACAAACCCAACTAAGGAATGGTGTGAAAATTACAGACACGCCGACCTGTTTCGAAGGAGCTTATCCGCTGGGCACAACTGTGGTTGTTGAAAATGAAAGAAGATTGCAGCTACTAAAATACTTTCGGCTTATACATATGCTAGGTCTTTCCGACGTATATAATATATCTCTGAATATACATTTTCTCATGCCAGTTGATAGTATACAGGGTGTCTTGTGAAATAATCATTTCTAGATAAAGATATCTAGAATAGTATCTTTCATTATTTTGACGTTCATTTTGCAATAGTAGAAGAACAAAAAGGACTAGTTTGAGAAGCATTTTAGTATCGATTGTTCACGCGGATCCTAGAAAAATATGTCAGGAATAATGGATTTCGATCAGTAACTTCTCGCAACTCTCTACACACAGACTAATGATCCCCATTCAATCGACTATATTCTAAGAAGAGAAGGGACTCTTTTTTCAGGTCAAAAGAAAAATAGCAGGTTCTTTCTCTCTATCTATCTCTCTCTTTTTCTCTGTTTTGTCTATCCATATCTTTTTCTTTCTTTCTCTTTTGAGTATCATACTTCTCCCTTCTAGGGACTTTCGGTTTGATGTCGATCAGCCGTCGATCGTGGCAGGTACCATTGTCCTTGGACGTACTTCACCTTTCAGATCAGAAGAACCCATACTATTCTTTGTGAGGCAAACAATATGGAAAAATGAGAGGGACTCCTCCAACTCTAACACACCATCGATTCTTCGTTACCCTTCTGACTACGATCCTCGACATTTCTAACGAGCCTGACACGTCCTTTCCAAATCGAAAGTAAAAATACCCACGATAAATAAATTGTGATATCGTTTTATTCAATTAAAAGTTTTTAATCATAGAGCATCGATTCCTCTACAGCTGATATTAAAATCTGATAATAATAAACATAAAATAATAAATTAAAAAATAAGAAATTATTATAACATTATAGAAACTTAGAAATTATTCTAATTGGATCGTCTACTTCGACAAAATTTTCTTCCCTTTTACTTTCAATCAATTTCTAATTATAACTTGAATTTATATTAAATTAAATTATAAACAAGTTTTCAAACATTTTTATACAACTAATCGAATACTTTCTCGATTATAATTTTACTTTCAATTTTTATTTGAAATATATTTAACATACTCTATTTTTATATTATTTCTATTTTTTATTATTGAACGTTTCGAAAGATCAAACAAACGATAGAGATTGATCACCGTTAAAGAAAAGAAAGAAAGAAAATGAATCTACGGTATAATTGCTCGTTTGATGTAAATAAATACATATGTAGAATTATATATATATATATATATATATATATGTATACATTCACTGAGCAAGACTCTCGGTCGCACGTTCGAGATATTTCACGCGTAATTACCGATTGCACGCTATAAACATGCGGCGAGGTCTTTCATGAAAGTTTTAATTGGAATAAAAAGTGAAAAAGAGAAAAAAAGAAAAATAATTATGCATATCACAAGCATACATGATTACCTTCGACTTGATTATTGCATAAAAATACTTTATTTTGTTATAAAGTAGAAATTTTAATTCAAAGAAACAGAAAAAAAAGAAAAATGATTTGAATTCGTTTTACGCCCAAATACTGACTCTACAACTAATTCAAAATTAACTGCATCATTATTTGTATTATATAAATTACAAAAATTATTGTCAAAACTTAAACTAAAATAATAATGATGTGGTAAACAGATTATTAAAAATATTAAAAAATTATCTATTATAAAAATCAGTATAATAAATCAAACCTTTCGCGTTTAAGACTAAATCATTCTCATCACTTTGAAAAGGTGTAACACCCTTGGAGAATGTAACTTTTAGATAACTTTAGAAGATAACTTTAAAAGATAGATGATCCTTCTCTCTCTCTCTCTCTCTCTCTCTCTCATCGAGTAGTAAAGTACTTCTAACAGGAGAGAAAACGTTTTGGTATGTGGTAATAACGATCTCCACAAGATAGTACATATCGACACGTAGAGAAAATACGATAGCCATATACATGAGAATAATAATAATAATAAAAAGTAATAAAAAAGATAGCCACCGCAACGACGTTTGATACTCTACAAGCGTGGCAAGATGAACGAGGGGAATGGTGGGGGTGGTAGGCCCAACCAAAGTAGAGAAGAGAGGCCCAACGTAATAAGTCGATAATAACAGTAATGGCGGCGATAAGCGGGGTCCTAAACGCCCCTAAACGAGGGCTAATTGTACCCCTTTTGGCCCTTCCCATCGGATCAAGAAACGCGGCAGCCAAAAATCGAACCCGACTAGTCGTCCCTTTCGTCCTCGATCCCCTTTCTCGATCCTTTTTCGATCTACCGATATTCAGTGTCATTAATTTACTCGCCTTCCGCCAAATCGCACCTACCTCCTCGTTTTTCCCAAAGCAACATCATCAACGTGCGTTTTAGCTACTCACAAACCTGCTGATATGATCCTCAACACCACTGTCCTAAATGGTAGGTTTTTTTCTATATGATAGAAAAAGATAATGTTAGAAAGCAGATGGTGGTTCTCTTGAAAAAGTATTGCCACCTTCCGAACAAAGTGTGGTAACGTTCCTTTAAAAACTTTTAAGTATGAAAAAGATTCGATTAAACCTACTATCCTTCTCAAAACCTTATTCTGATCGATTTTATGCGACAGGAGGCGGGATTATTGATCTTTTTATACCAAGAAACATTCTCCTCCTTTGCTATGCATCCTCGAGTAAGTAAGATGAAACCACCTGGTTAAGTAGTATGATTGAATCTTTATTATCATCCAAGTACATACGTGTATATTATACGCAAGTAGGGAAGACGAAATTTCAATATACGTTAAACGGTTTTTATCTAAATAATCAATCAATGTAATCATGATTAGGTACCTAAGAAACTGTTGATGAAATCGTTTGAAGATTGATGAGATCTATCAGGTCAGGTGTCTGAGGAAGGATAATTAAAAGGGTTCCTGGCATTCTAATATTGTCGATTAGATTAGTATTTGATAAATAGCCAAAAAATACAAAAATTTCTAACATGTTAGAGTTAAACGAAAAGAAATTTTGATCCCTTTATAATAATATCTAGAAAGAACAAAGGATGATGCAGTAAATTAAATTCTAGTAACAAATCTTTAGTACGTGATTCAGAACTGTCTTGTGTTTTGATCCATCAAATAATTTTTTTGTTTAGCGTCGTATTGCAATTGGAAAATCTAAGTCACATTTTTCTTACAGTAAAGGTAATAATGCAGTGTAAATGAGAAAACGTTTTGGAATTCTAAATATGAACAAATTGCATTTTATTTACCATATCGAAAACAAAACGAAATTATTTTTCGAACAATTTAATATATGCGAGAAATCTTCCCATTCCTCTTTTTAACACCCCTCGTCCTTGTCCTTCGAAAATCATGCGAAAATATAGACCGGCTAAACGGGTGCCTCGTTATACACCATTACCTGATATTACTCGATGTATTTGGAACTAAACGGCACGTATAGCAAGAGCTTTGGCGTGCTCTGCATACAAGAAACGAGATAACCCGTCTGAAACTTTCCTCTGCCCTTTAATATCGTCTTAGAACCGAGCATTACCTCGATCGCGTGTTCCCAAATCGATTTCATTGAATTTCACAAAAGGTTCTACCTTCCCCTCCCTCCTCTATTGGCCACCTTAAAATGATCCTCCTCGTCTCGTACCAATCTACCGTTCAAATTACGTTATCAAACTTTATTTTCCTTTTTTTTTTTTTTTTGTTCCTTTTCATTTGTTCGACGTCTTTAAATACCGTCACTTTATTAATACGTCGATGATGAGGGTATCAAAATTTAGGATGATTTATTTCTTCGAAATTTTCTAACCATTCTAATTTGCATATTAAAGAATTTCATTAGATTATGCAAGTATTCGAAAATTTTTAGTATTGATATGAATAATTTCTACTATTCTAATTCGCATATTTAAATAAATCAACAAGGATAGATAAATATTATATATTATTCATTATGAAAATGCATTCCAAGGCATAAATAATATTGTTTGATCAACACGAAAGACAGGAAATGTAATAATAGTTTAAATTATCGAGATAGATGAAGAATTTGTGTGTTAAAAGTAACAATGGGAAGCGTGACTTCGCGATTTATGGTCATTTTCAATGGTTCATATGTTAACTGAATTTTTGAATATCCTTGAAAAACGGACAATGAAACTTTGAAAAGATATAATAAATGCGAGAAAGGTTTTTATGGTCTTTGCGGATGGTGAAAATTAAACTAAGCTTTTCTCGAAAATTTTTCTTTGTTGACCGGAACAATATGGGTCAGAACGAAAAGTGCAAAAGGTGTAGATCCAAAGTATTCTACCCAAACTGGTTCATTGTCTCACACCTGTCGATCTGTGATCTTTCCTTCGCATAAAACCTCTCAAAAACGGCAAAAGAACAAATTCTTTTCAATAACACAAGATTTTAAGGAAGATAAAAAGAATTTCTTTTCAATGTATGTTTAGAAATATTGATAAACTTAAAAATTTTTAAATAAATGTCATTTAATTCAATCTATTTGTAAATGCATATAAAACAAAAATGATAGAATTTAAAGTTATGTTTAATGTTTCATAATTTACTATACTTCGTAATATTTTAAAGTTCATTTTATTCTTCTATACAATTTAATTTTTAATTAATAACAAAATTTACTCATGGTTATTAGACATTAATATTATGCTTAGACCAGAATTATTTTTTATAAAATGTAAAAGTAGTTTCTGCATTAAAATACTTTGTGTAAAAAATTAATTTAACCATGATCGTTGAAAAAATTAATTTAAAAATTAAATGACATTATAAAAGGATTGATCTAGAAAAAGAAATAAAGAAAAAATTATGAAGGACGAGTGAACGGAAAGAAAAATAAAAAAAAGCACTTCTCTTGGAAGAAAGTCGACCGATCGATGAATCGATCGATGAATCGTTCGATAAATCGATATTGCCTTAAGTGAACGGAGAAAGAGACTTGGACTTCTACGCGACACACAAAGTGACTTTGATAATGGATTTGTTATAGGCCGTCTCGCACGTATAGAACCGTAAAAATGTTCGAACATAATCGTAGGTATCCGCAAGCCTGATGCGCACTTACAAGAAAACCGGATTAGCTCGATATATAATTTTCGAAGATCGTCAGACGATAAATTGTGACACACCTGATCGGGATCGAAATTGCTCCTTCTTATCACTCGTTACGCGTCAACTTCACCGTGATCAATGATTCGTTACGCTTTTGTAAACGCGTACAACTTATTGAATCCTTATTGTTCGCATAAAATACACGTCCTATGTTCTCAAACAAATAGATACGATTGTAAACATCTAGAAATTTATTTTAGAAAATATACAAAATCTATTCATTTTTTTCTTTTTTTTTATATATAGTACAACTATTCGTTATTATTACAATTTATATTTCATACTTACTTTCGTCTATTTTTTATACTAAAAGGAATTTATTCATTTACAAAAAAACATTTATTAGACAACTTGATATTAAGATTATATAAATTACGATTGAAGTAGAAAATAAAAAGAAATACATATGATATTTAAGGGATAAGATATCAAACGAAATCGAGATAGGACGAAGAAGGATGTGCATGACCGATCGAGCAAACGCACCTGATGGATGACGTTGGAATCAAAGATCATCTCTCCTGTGCTAGCAGAAAGCCAAGTCCGTTCTTTGCAAGTCACGGAACGAACTGCTCTTGACCGTGACGATATTCTTTCAAAGAAGAGCCACGCGAAACGGACGCAATGTTGTATCGTGACTCAACTTTAGTTTAGATCTCTACTATCGAACTCAACTTACGAATGAACTTTAACTTAACTTAACTTAACAACAAATCTAAACGATTATTCTAAAAATGACTCAACTTTAACTAAACTACTTTCAATATAATGTGTACATTTTAATAATTATTTCAAAAATCTGAACGATCAACTAAACATATTTTCTAACCCTGTTCATATTAAAAAAACAAAAAGTACGCCAATCTTTCTATAGAAAACAAACAACAAATTCACTTGAGCAAATCATTTTAATGATACCGAAAGTTAAATTAATATCTGCGAATAGTGTAAGAATAATACGGTGGCGTTAAAAGAAGAGTAGGGAGGAGGAGGTTGCACAAGTCGATTAAATACAGGACTCGATACGTTGTAATTACAAGACCAGGGTGGTGGATTAAAAGAAGTCTTACTTCGAAAACGGCTGCTAAATTAAACTATAAAGACATTTTTCGTTAATTACACTGATACCTCTGGCGGCAAAGCGCGAAACCCCTTTTCGGTAGGACTTTAGGGATCGGTTCGGAAGCATAATTAACAGCCTAGGGAGAGAAAGAGAAGAATCGAGAGTGAACGAGTGAGTGAGTCAGGAAGAGAGGGGGCAAAAAAATAAAGGCAAAAAAAATACGAGAAAAAGAAAGAAAGAAAGAAAGAAAGAGAGAGAGAGAGAGCAGCAAGTTGGAAGGACTCATGGTACGCGAACATAATTTTGTAAATAATGATCGGTGATTCGGGGGTATGGCGCAGCGATAATAATTCAAAAGAGCGGGTATTTACGTTCCCCTTATTCTCGCTACCTCGACCATCCAGGGCGTTAAGTCATCCTTATTCCTCGTTAAGAGAGCGGCCTCTTTCGTATATCCCTTCTATCCCTTCTCTCTCTCTCTCTCTTTTTATCTTTCCCTTTCTGTTTCTCTATCTCTTTCTGTCCTTATGAAAAGAGTGCTCGGAACGGGTGAAAATTAATATTTTCGGCGAGATGAAACGAACGTGTAGCCAACCCGTTGCTAGGCCACGAGACGATGTCAAAGGACTAATGCGACCGACCGATGAATCCGATCTCTGTAATTAAGCGTTAGGGCCACTAATGACGAAAAGAAAAGGGCTGGGGGAAAGGAAGGATTTCTTTCCACCTGTGCCTACAAAACTAACTATGCGTACCCTCATTGCGTCAGTCTTTCTCTTTCTTTCTTTCTTTCTTTTGTAGACACGTATTAACACCAATGACTTGTCTTTCCATCTCTTTCTCTTTTTTTTTTTCAACTACATGAAAATCCGGTAGTTGTACGATCTAATTATTATCTATGATCAAGTTGGCACGTTTCTACGAAATAAAGTTAAACGATTATTTTCTTTTTGTACTTATTTGTTAAAAGTTTTGATCATTTATTTTAATGGGATTTTGGTCGGATCTATTTTTAGAATTTTTAATCGTTGATTAGAAGAACATAAAAAGAATTAAGAAAAATATTTTTTTTTATGAAATGATTCAATCTAAAGAAAAGAAAAAATATCGCGAGCGAACGGTTTTAAAGGCAACGATTGAAATTAATAATAACGTTACTTTAGATAAGAATCTAATATATGGTTTGTTATTTTTAGAAATGTTAAGGAAGTAAAAAATGAGAAAAAAGAAAAAAAATAGAAGAAAGTAAGTGTGAGCAACGATAGGAATTCTCATCGAAATCCACGTCGATCATTTGTAGATCCGCAGAGCTATCGATCAGCCTCTTACGTTGCAGATTCCATCGAAGGTGCCCTCGAGGATCCAGACATTCCTATAGCGCAGGTGTCCGCTAACTATCCTGCAAAATGATAACCTGCACGTAGAGACACGATCGTTCAGGTATTTATGGACTTCAGTTACGTCCGAGAGATACTTTACTCGAAGGCCAACACATATTGACACAATGCAAAGCTTCGAATTATTTTAAAATTCTTCTTTGACGATGGCTAGAACATTTCACGGTTTTCCCTTTTCAATTTATTATTAAATTATTATCATAAACGTTTCTGAAAACTAACTAATCAGATAATCCTCTCTCTTAGATATAATACGACTGTTCAATTGTATATTAAATAATTTTTAATATCAACGATCAACAAAAGAAACTTTCCCTCAAATGTTTAAATCAAAATAACAAGAAGTAAACTAAGAAAACTTGGTAAGAAAAAAAATAATAGAAGCTTTACGAGAAGATCTATAATATTTCTAAATTCACAAAACTGTACATTTCAGGTTGGAACATTTTCAAAGTTCTTAAGAGGAAAAGGAGGACAAGAGAATGAAAGGAAAAAAAAAATCAAAGGAGACTAGAAATCCCAGGTTGTCATGATGACGAAGACGTCTGGATCTATCTCTCAAATGGACGAATTTGTTGCAAGCGGCGTATATCTTATTGTAAAGTATACATAGTACTATGGATATAGTGCCTTTAGGTTCATGTGGCAGCTGTTTTTAATCCCTCCTCCACCACCAAGTTGTCTCTGTCCGGGCACGCGGTGAAAAGGTGAATGTAGTGGGGGTTAACGTTATCTCAGTCCTATCTGCGATCGGTCGGTGCGATATTTCTAACAGGGCCTCTGGACCTTATAGTACCTTACCCTATAGATCTTAACGATAAGGTTTGTGGCGTCCGCGGGACCCACCAGGGGGCCTCACGGAACCCTCCATTGTGTTTCTTCTTCTTCTTCTTCTGCTTCTGGCCCGCGACCTCTTCCACTCCTACACTTTTTTTTTTCTCTTTCTTTCTTTCTTTCTTTCTTTCTTTTTTTCTTTTTTTCTTTTTTTTCTTTTTTTCTTTTTTCTTTTCTCCTCCTACGAGTCTCAACCACTAACTTTTTTCTACCCCTTTCTTTTCACTCTTTCGAATTATTACCTACTCCATATATTTTGTTCAGATTTAAATAAGTTATCAAGGCAAGATGTGCTTGGTTAGAAAAAAAATAAAATATTATTCTAAAAATAAAACTCAACAGATGAACTAAATTGGAATTGAATGTTTGGAAGAAGAAGAAGAAGAAGAAGAAAGGTCTTTGTTACACATACAGCAACTTTTCACATAGGAAACAAAACAAATTTAACATAAACCTTTCTTCCAAATATCCTATTTACTGGTTTGAAATAACTAAATGATAAATTAAAAGATAACACTCAGAGACAAGTAAAATCGAAAGTTTAAATGGAAGATTGTAGGATAATATCGAGGCACTTTGAAAACTTAAAAGAACAGCATACAAATAAAGAGGATTGTCCTCCACTTGGAGAGTCTCTGCGGATCATTCATGGTGTAGACATAACAGTATCCATCGAGATAAAGGAAACATATCTAGAGTGTAGTGCGCTTCGAAACTATATCTTGCAATTCTATAGCCGGATATCTCGAGATAGTTATCTGAAGGAAGGAAGCGTGGGTGTCTCAATGACGTGACCGGTCACGTTGACGACCGATCAGATAACATGCTTGGCCAGAGCTTGACAATTTTCGTCGCGACACCTTATTGGCGAAAGTCCTACCACTCTTTAAGATATAT
Source organism: Polistes dominula (assembly GCF_049000335.1). NCBI lineage: Eukaryota > Metazoa > Arthropoda > Insecta > Hymenoptera > Vespidae > Polistes > Polistes dominula. The sequence goes on from NW_028301164.1 coordinate 1,241,359, forward strand.
GGAATAGATAGATTCTATCTTTTATTGAAATTTTTTCTAATCTTAATGGTAAATATTTATTTCCTTTCTGTTCTTTCTTTTCTTCAGCTTATATCAATCTACTAACTATCACTATTTTATTTTGAATTTTTTTAATATTGCTATATTAATTTTAATTTATTAAATATATATATATTTGTTTTTTACATCGCCCAAATTAATTTATAAATATTTTACAAATAAAAAAAAATAAATTTCTATTAGGAAAACTGACACAAAATAAGCAAATTTTACAGATATATTAAATTTTATAACGTGTACCATTTTAGATACACTTAGGAAACTAATAAAATAATATTTTTAGAAGTGTTAAATGTTATCAATAATATTATTCTACATTTGTTCCTACAAATCTCAATCGACGCGTTAAATGAATTACTTACAAAATTGACACGCGTTCAATTAATCGTTTAGATAAAATGTCTAATCAAATTAATCAAAGATTTATCAATGTGATCTAAGTTTAACGGGTAAAAAGAAAAACTTTCTCTATTTCTCCTTTAACTATCACGAACAAAAGATTTTCTGTGTTATTGGATAAAAATCTAAAAAGATCTTGATTGGTCGATGAAAAACGTTTGGGATCGACTCCGTTGATCCTTAAAAGTATTGAATTTCGAAAGAAGCGCGGCCACTTTGAACGATGCCAAACAATTTCTGAAGTTACTCGAGTGTAGCCGCTCTTTCACGGATAACTTGATCTCATTGATGATAAAACTAACCGGCAAAACATTTTCTATCTTTTCTAGGATCAGATATAAGTATTATCTTATGACTTAACGAGCAAATTCTCTACGTTAAAGGTTAATTGCAATCTCAATCGATTCTCGAATTTATACGATTGGATCAACTCAAAATTATCAACTATTTTCACGAGGAAGTTTAACTTTTTCTGCTAACATTTTTGTACTACGTTCGAAACCATCTACGAACTTCTATCGAATTCCCGTTGAACGAAAGTGAAAGTTACACAATTATTTTTTACAATAAACTATCTGATCAACTAATTGAAACAAATTATATAATTATCTGTAAATTCAATTCTTAAGTATAACAAATATAAAAAAAAATAACTTAAATAAAACAAAAAAGAATTTGATTAGACATTTTTAATAATATGGAATATAATGAATAAATAAAACCTACCCTATCAAGAAGAAAGATCTCTCTAAACTGTAAAGCAATAGAATGCTTTAAATTTATGATTGAAATTTTTTATATTTTTTCTTCGCAGTTAAAACGATTTTGACTCTTTTTCTTTCTTTCTTTCTTACTCACCCTCTGTTTCTCTCTCTCTCTCTCTCTTTTCCTCTAACATAAGACATTCGAAACGAAAATGAACGTGAAAGAACGATCCGTACTTCCTTCGTCGAGTAATTAAAGTTCGAGATGCCTTTCCTAACGGCACGTACGAGTAGCTCGTAAAAAGGGAAGAATCCCGCCTTGTGATATACTCGAAAAATCCGGGAGCCTGTTCTCGCGTTAAAATAAAACCACACAATTCGCCCTGAGTTTTCTACGTTTGGTCAGGAAATTTAAAGCTCGTGTTAAGAGCCACGAATATATGTGTCCTCTTTTATAGTCGGTCATAAAGCTCCAAAGGACGGAAGTAATGCTTTTCTAAAAAGGGAAACTTTATTGTACAGCTCAAATTTTTATGTTTAAATATTCCACGAATACGAACACGAATACGAATTTTTACAGATGAAAACTACAAAATTCAGTTTCGAAAAAAATCTTTTTAATGGAACTACGTGAAAGAAAGATCTAATTTCCGTTTTAATATAATCTGTAACATACTTTACATAAAAATATATAAGGACGTCCTATTTTCTATCTCGCGTAATTCGCAAAAAAAAAAAAAAAAACAAGAAAAAGAAAAGGAAACGATAAAAATAGAAAAAGATACAAAAATAAGATGAACGATAAAAGAATAGAAGAATGTTAGATATCAAAGTTTGGATATAGTCGTGAAAAATAAAGACTAAATATTTTTCCCTTAACGTGACCGACGACAAGGTATACAATAAGGGCGACAATGGAAGACTTTTAACGGCACCGTACAACAACATCGTACAAGCATAATCCACGGGGTTTCCAACGATATCTCCTCTCGATCTCGATCCTACTCTTGGATCCTGAAGAGCTCTAGATCCTCTTGCGATACATCCATCGAATGGTGTATATCTGAACCAGCTGCATTACTGAGAATTTCAAACGCGACAAGGATTCGTATTCCCCCCTTTTGGCTCTAGCAACGAAAGAAATAAAATACGATTGAATTTCAAATCAATAATATCATTTCTCAATAACATTACTTTAGCGAAATAATTGATCGTTATTAGAAGTTTGTCAATGGAAATAAATGTAATGTGTATCGTTTTTCACAAATTAATTCATCGTCTGTTGTTCATTCCGAACAAGAAGGAGACCACCAAGTTGAATCTACTCCATCTTATCTTCTTGTTTTTTTTTTTTTTATTGTTTTTTCATTCCATTAAAAGGAAAAGAAGACCAGGATCAGTGGGTTATACACGTATACCAATTTATGTCTGTGTGTATACATGAGACACATTACGCGAGATTTAAGATCGCATTTAAACCATCGACACGGTGTTCGAGGACCAAACAATGCGTGCCCATTTTAGGGTGGAAGAAATAAAGAAAGAGAAAGAAAGAGAAAGAAAGAGAAAGAAAGAGAGAGAGAGAGAGAGAAAGAGTAAGGTAGAAAGAATCTCTTGGAAGAACATTTTATCCCAGGGACGTAACGAGCACGACGTATTCGAAGGGGTTCACGAATCGGCAAATTTTTCAAACATTTCGAATTCCAACTTCTCTTCGATACGAGATAAAATTAATGCGAAAGATTTCGAATACGAACCACCTCCAACTTTATTCTTTTTTCTCTTTATTTATTTTTTTTTTTTTAAACAATAAAAAATGTCGAATAAATTATCGTGAGAATAATCGAAACAATAGGATCGCGATATATGCAAATTAACGTTTCAATTATTCAACTTAAACTTCCTCAAATATTCCTGGTATTTTTAAAAGAAAAAAAAATAGGAGATCTTTCTTTTTATCGTTTCGGTAGAAAAAGGGGAAGAAAATTTGCGATGAAAAAAATTCAATGATATTTTTGTCAACGATAAATCTTGAAAAGGAGGCAGGTGTAAAAATTCCAACGTCCTGCAACGTTGGAAAATTCTAACGGTAATAAAACCCAAAATCTGATTAGTATTCCATCTCTGATAAGTACATTTATTATCTCTCACCATCTCTGTGAATTATTACATTTTTGTCGACAGCTTTATTCGAAAAAAGACTTATGGTTGCCAAAAGTGCGGGTTCTCGACAAAAAAAAAAATAAGAGAAAGGGAAGAAATAGAAATAAAACAAAGAGGAACTTCCCTTTAACTTCTTTAGTTTTGTATTCTTTTTTTTTAAAAAAGCATGAAACAAAAATATTTATTTAAATTAACAAAAATATGTTAGTGTAATTAGAATGAGCATGGTTGATTAACAAAATGAACAGATTATTGAAATAAAAGATTTTAAAAGTTGGGCTTGGTGCAAAGTTAAAATTTGAATCGGTAATACTCTTAAATCTGTTTTTCTTGTTACTTTTTTTTTTATTAAGCTTGATAAAATCGGTAGATCGAATTATTAAAATTGACAGTCTACGAGGTAACGCTTTAGCTTTTTCACGATCTTTAACACAAAATGTACGACATTAAAAACACAGATTACGCGGATGAAATGAAGGGTTCTACAATTTTTGAATGTATCTGTGTGTATATATGTTTGTGCCGGTCACCTTTCCCAAAAATAATGTATGCTAATCGTCTACAAAAGAAAAAAAACTTTAACCTTCGGTATCGGCGTGCAAATTCGAAGGAACCGAGTGATTTTTCGATACTCCACTCGCGATGGTGATTGTTAAAGACTTGATTTCATCCAAACTGAGGATAATGGGATTGTGATCGAGAAATCGGGCCAATGAATTAAGAAATAAAATGAATCCATTCGAGTCCGAGCATAATCGTCCCCCGACTATAATAACAATTTCTATTGAAATTTTATTATTTTTTATTTATCACTGCATATATTTTCTTCCCTTTCTCTCACGCACCGAAAAATTCAAAAGATCTCCGATAGTCGATAATCAAAAATTAACATTTCAAAATAAAAACATCGCTGTGTATCTCTTTTTAAAATAAAATATAAAATTTAATTAGAACATTTAAATATGACAAATAATAATTATAATGCCATAGTTTTCTTAAAAATTTTATTATAATATTATAATATTAATTAGATATATAATATAATATTAAAATATAGAATTAAAAATATAAATACGATTATTTTGAAATATTATTTTTTGACATTTTCGATATTGAAATTATTCGTAAGTAGTCTCATGGACGAAATGGTTCATCTCTCTTTATGATCACTATACCCGACAATGGACCATTAACGTAAGGTAGTTTCCAAGGGCCTGTCCATATATTTTTTCAAACTTTGTCCTGCTACCAACGAACGAACCAACGAACGAACCAACGAACGAACCAACGAACGAATGAACGAACGAACTAACTGAAGAGAAAGAAAGAAAGAAAGGAAGAAAGAGAAAGAGATATATGGTGGTAGAAAGGGGTACATAAAAAATCAGGACACTCGAGATCTGAGGTTGTTGCTGTTGCTACTATACTACCGTAAAAGACATCGAGCTCATGGCAAAAGAATAAAAAAGAAAAAGAAAAGGAAAGTAGTCGCGCACGTTCGATCGGTATAAAAAACATTTAAAAAATATAAAAAAAAAATTAAAAGAAAAGGGTGTGATAAAGTGCAGCGAGAAAAAGAGAATCTCAAATGTATAAAGAAAGTACGAAAGAGAGAGAGTAAGAAAAAAAGAGACAAAGATAAATATTCTTTTCCTTTCTGAGTCGAGTTTTACTTCTTTACAAAGGACGAACAAAACAGGAGTAAGGGAGGCGTAGGGATCGAAACGCAGAAAAAAGAACCACCCCTATCCCAATACAATCTTTCTAAAAAAAGTTTATTCCATGCAAAGAATCTGCAAATTAGATTGCAAAAAAGGAACTGTATACACTCCGACAATACTGTGTGTTTGTTTTTCTAGAACGTACAAAAAACTATTCTTGTCTCGCGAAAAAGTTGGTTCAGAGTTTTCTTTAAATAAACATTCTTAATTACATATGAAATATTAGGTTGACAATACCTGTTTTACAAAAACAAATGCCTATTATAAATATTATAAAAATAAAAAAAAAGTATATCCATTGAAGTCTTAAATCTGAAACAGAAATGTTAATAAATTAAACATTTGATTAAAAAACATATTTAAAATCTTTTGTAAATCTGTACTAATATTCAATGTTATTTTTAGTGTTTAAATGTGTGCCTTCAGAAATGCATATATACATATATTATAAAAAGCAGGAGGAGAATCAAAAAGGTATGTTGTAGAATCCAACGAAGATCACCTGTAACAAAAAGAAAACTATATTAATTATAGAATCAAGTGATACAGAATAGCCTAACATATGAATCGTCCAATTTACAGATGCACTTCTCAATTGAATTCATTATTTGTTTCATTCAAATCTCTATTTACCGATGCAATAAAATTGAATTTAAACGCGTGATTTTACATTAAAAAAAAAAAAAAAAATAAAAGAAATAAAAAAGTAAAAGTATAAATATTAAATTACTAGAGAAAATAATATCGATTAATTATTATAATTAATACTTTTAAACTGCATTATATAGAAAAGAAAAAATTACAAATTTAATAAAATACGATCAAAGTGAAAAATCTTAAAGACAAAAAAAAAAAAGAGAGATTACTTTAACATTCTAAAGACGATAATAAGGAATCAAAATGTAATAAAAAAGAAATTTAAATATTTTGACTCGAACTAACTAAACACATATGCATCTTTTTGACGATATAGACACGCATTTGGTGTCCCAAGGAGATGGAATGGTCCATCATCTCCAATTACAACTAGAAATTAATGACGAGCAAAGAAATAATAGAATTAAATATAAAATATGACTAGAGAGTCATTCTCAAAAGGTTCGAACTTGCTGTTGAACCTTTGAAAATAACTCAATAGCCTTAGTAGTTGCCCTCTTGAGCCACAATTATGTGGGGGCCTCTTCGGCATTAAGCCTCTTCTTTCTTCATTCCCTGAAAACTGCATTTGGACATTTCCTACGTGCAAGCAAGATAAGATCTTTCATACTAATTTTGCAAATGAACTCGTATTTTGTTATGATTCTAATTCTCAATTATTAAAAAAATTAATTTACATTTCGTGTTCACTTTTCTAGCTCGTGGACAATCAATAAACTTGGAATTCATTGACCATACACGAAAACATTTAATCGAATGTCCAAGCAGATAATAATTTCCCTCGATGACCTAATAACACTTCGCACTTTTAACATCGAGTAATAAAATCGAATTGAAATAAAAATTGCAATAAATGTAATGTATTTTCTTGCAATACTTTCATGTCATTAATTCGTTAATAATTTATTAGTTAATTATATAAAATATTTCTAGCTGTAAGACAAAATCGCGATAGTGCGTAGTGCTAATCCTGAAATACTTAAAACTAAGTATCAAATGCATCAAAGAATTTGCGAATTAGATTCGACTCTATCTCGTTCGAGATAGAATCGAAGTAGAAATGAATCTTTCAAATGGTTGCAAATACCTTTGAATCATGATACATAATAAAGATCATAGAATAGTTACAAAATAAATTAACAAATCAAACATAATATAGAATGAGATGATCAAATTTTGTAACAATTCTGTATAAACCAGGAGGCGGAATTTCCACTCCGGAGTGGAAGTAATAAGTCTAATGCCTTTCCTGGATCCTACCTACTTAAAATTAAAGTTTTCACATTCATTCAAAGAAGTATGCTACCTGCCTGCCTATTATCCATATTTTTACTCCTTTTAAGAAAAAACATACATACCCACCCACTCACTCCACGGTTCTCACACATACCACCAGGGTGCAAAAGCCTAAACTAGAGAGCATGCCCCGGGGCACCTCCGACACCCTAGCTCAACCACGTTTTCTAAACTTATATGCTAATGGGTATACGTACGTTTTTGCTGTAATCGACTGCCAAGGCTAATGATTATTGCATAAATAACTAAAGCAAAAATACAAGTATACACTAGCATATATATGCATACTAGTAATATACAAGTATATCAAAGTTTCCACAAATAAATGCAGTAATTATACTATGCAAACGAGATTATCAAACAAATTAGAAATATTTAATATAAATATAAGAATACAGAAACGTGATATGAGGAAGTAGTGCTTTGAGTATTTAATGATGTATTAAATGAATAAAAAATATCGCGAAACGATGTACAATACACACTACCTAATACGCACACACAGGTGTAAAGTACATCGTGCAATCACTAGCACAATAACAGCCGCCAATAGGGGAAAAAATTAAAACTAAACCCACGCTAACTGTTTCTCACCCATACGTGTAACACCTGGGCACACGCATAGATGAGAACGCAGAGAGTATGGGGGGGAGAAACGGGAGATTAGTATATTAGAAGCTGAAAATCCTGATCTAAAAAATATGATTAACACATAAACACATAAATACATTTGTATAAAAATTCATCTAAGCGACTAAGGACTCTACAAGTCATTTGGTGAATAATGACTTAAACAAGTGAATGAAAAAAAAAGTTACCCCATATGAAACAATTATAGTTTCGAGGTAAGGATGTATTAAAAGACTCTACAATGATGATGGATATTTTTTGCAAACCTCGGACGACTCTTTTCATTAAGTTGGCTGTTCTAATGAAAGAACTGGGCTTTGAGCCGCCACTTAACTGCCAAAGTCTATCCGTCGCGAATGTGTTTGTCTTCTTGCTCATTTATTTAAAATATCAAAGTATTGATATATTAAAATTAATCTTGATAAGATAAACTATATACGAAGCAATGCATGTAAGACATTTATTACATGCTTTTCTGGACGAAAACGAGTAAAATAATGCTCGATTTCATCACTACTAACCACGAACAAAACATCTAATAAAACAGAGAGTGCATTTATTAATTGTATTATTAATTAAATGAATTTAACCGATGAGACAAGAAAACCTATCCTGAACTAATAATAAAATATACAATAAAATATACAATTTTCATGAGTAACTCCTAAAAAGGAATTACTCATGTGCTCGTCAATAATTTATTTAGATAATTACAACCAGTAACTCGTGCCGATTAGGACCTTTCATCCTCGGCATGATTGAGCACTGGAGGGACTTTAAATAAAAACTCATGGTTTAAGAAGTTCTGCGATGGCTCCAAAACACTCCTACTTCGCAGCAAGTATTGTAGTTTGACGATGGAAGTTGATACTCGATTTGCCATTGAAGAAGATCCATCGAAGATCCATCGAAGATCCATCGAAGAATTCATCCAACATCTTTGAAAGGAAGAAATTCCATGGTTATATCTGTATAATAAAATAGAACAAAACGATAAGTTATCTGGAATATTATCCAAAATCATATAAAATAAAATCGAATAAAATGTAAATAAAAATGAATACTTACAATGCATTTCAATGAGATGCAGCTCTATTGCACCATGGTGATGCACCTCGCGTGAATCTAAAAACGCGGTATAAACGAAAATAAGAAACTATAGATGAGTTTCTTATCACGAAACCGAAATTTTATTATACGACGAACAACACTGATTCTAATTCGCGTTTGATTTTAACTTATTACTCGCCCGATCACTGATTCTAGACTGCACTAATTCAAAGACTGCATTGCTCGCAGTCAAATGCAAGAACAAAAATTTCACTTCCGGTCACTTCACATGGGCCATTCGTGCACGATTGCAATCTGAAACTGAAATAAAAAGCAATACTATTAATATCATTACTATTACAAAAAATCATTAAAATTTTTGAGAAATTATTTAATACAAAAATATACTCACTTTAAATCTTTATTGATGAATGGCACAATGGGTCTCCTATCCTTAGGATGACGATGACAATGCACAAATAATGACTATAAAACTGCATTACATTCAATTAATTCAATTAACACTAGATTTATGGACTGAGCAAATTTGATTCATTTCAAACTTTTTTGTTACATATATATATAAAATAGAAATATTTTAAATTAATTGTAATTTAATAAAATTTAAATTTAATAACTTTAAAGTAGAATATTTTTTTAAATTATATGGTAATTTTTAATGCTGTAATGAAATATACATAAATATTAATTCCTTTCCTCTATCCATTTTTTCGTTTAAACAACGTTTGTAAATTTTTAAAAAATAGTGAACAAATCTAGTGTTAAACGAATTTCTAAATGAATTTAATAAATAACATGTGAATATATACCATTCCAACGATGATCTGAAACACAAATAAACACAATATTATATCAATCGTTGTTATATAAAAATTTCTATAGTTATTGAGAAAATGTTTAATAGAAAAATATACTCACTTTGATGGATGCAGGATGAATGCAGGATGGGTATCCTACCCTTAGGATGACGATGAGCACAAGTTTAAACCGAATAAAAGAAACTTGCGAGTTTCTTAACCGAGCAAACGAAACTTTAACATACGACGATCAACACTGAATTTACTTGTCGACTTTTTTATATTTTATTTTAACACGATGCAACACACGAGAACCTCATTGCCTACGCGCTCGATTGCAATGATTTTCTGAAACATAACAAGAAAAAGAACAATTAATATCATTATTGTAATAAAAATCCATTGAAATTATCATAGAAATGTTTGATAGTAAAATATACTTACTTTTAGTCTTCGTTGATGACTGCAGGATGGGTATCCTACCCTTAGGATGACGATGTATAAAATAAAATTAAATAAAAAGTCTGAAAAGCTGAAACAAACTAAAGATTTTATTACAATATTTCCTGTAAATCATTTCTGAAGGCAGGGCACACATTAAAACCATTGAATATTTTTGATAGAATGGTATTCAAGTTATTAAATATTTGTGAAATTGATGAAAGTATGCAACTATTTGCTTGTAATATTACATATCAAATATGCAATGTTAGTATAAATATTAATTAAAAATCTTTAAAGTTGTCTAAATAAAACAGTAATTGTATCAGCAAACTCAATAACGAGTAACATAAAAAATAAACCAGTTTTTATACCATTCTATGCAATGAAAAGCTTTTTAAACTATTAAAATCAAAACGTTAACGTTAAAAATAAAATTATTAAATAATTAAATACGCCTCATTTTCGTTTATGTTGTCTCGTTGAAGGATAGAAGACAAATACGAAGTACGTTACTACGTAACCTTGGTAATGGAGATCTTGGGAGTATCGAATGTTCGGCAATTATACCTAAGTTATCGGCTGTTTACGTTTTGTCGTCAGCTCCAGAAATTCCTGGAAATAAAAATACACATTTATAATAACCTATGTGTCGAGTGTATTGTTTTCTTATTCTTCCTCTCTCTCTCACACTCCTTCTCTCTCACTTTTTCTGTAGTATTTCTATATGCTTATATGCTTATATTTAACAAAAATAATGCTCACCTCGCCATATATGGAGAAGATAAAAAAAGTTGCCACAAAGTTAAAAGATTAGTGAATTCGTGTTATAACTCTTCCCATGTTAAGAAAGCTAAAAGAAAGTAAAATATGAAAACACATATAAAAATTATGCATGTAGTATGCATTTGATATATAACATTCGTTATATATCATTTAATATATAACAGGAAGGTGTACATTAAAATGTTAATTGAAACAATTACCTGAAATTAACGGGATAACAAAATCCGCTGCAACACGTATACAGATAACAGAATAAAAAAATTCGAAAGATTCGCCATATTGATGTGCATAAAACAGACGCGTAAGACTGGCGCGAAAATACTGCATGCGCGAAAATGTTGCGCAGTAGATCTTCTTTCCACCTATAATAAAGAACAATTTCGAATGATTAAAAATACGATATAGGACCACAAAAATTGTCAAAATATACTCAAAAAATCCAAATTGATCCTTTTATCCTTTATATATTACAATAGGAAGGTGTAAACCTTACAAAATATCTTTTAATTACCTGATCTTAACGGGACGATGACACTCCGATGTGTTCTCCACGAATGACGCCATGAAACTGAAGAATTCGGACGAAAGCTTGGCTGTGATTGGCTAATTCATTTTTTTGACCATGAAAAGGGTCCTCACAGCTTCTTACACGGACCGAATCTGACCTTCTTCATGACCACGCTGGTCAAACTGCATATGATAATTTATTTATTAAATAAATTAAAAATCATTTCTATTTTTCTAATAAATGTACACAATACTTATAAATATTCTAAAAATAATGAATAGAATAAAGACAATGTAGACATTAAGAGATCTTTGTCGTTTTGCATAAAAGAATACAATCGTATAGAAGAGAATTGTCGATAGAAAAATGTCTAATATGAAATGTAGCATATGAAAGAATAAATTCCCAAAATCTGTATCGATAAAGAATCCTCACAATTGAAATACTTTCAGAGATGCATAATTGTTTTAAAAATATTCATAATAACGTTTATGCACGATTCACACACGAAGATTATTCCACATGCTTTTCTATGCTATAAAATACTACATTCTCTTTATTCTATTCATTATTTTTAGAATAATTATTAATAACGTGTACATTTTATTTGTAATCGAAAAAAGAAACACAAATTTATAACATATCAAAATTATTTTCTATTTAATATATGTTAAATTGTGAGATAGTAGAAACCTGCTTTAAAACATTATAACGTTCAAATTTTATTATTTTATTCATTCTAACGTAATTAATTTATTGTTCATGCGCAGTGATGACTACTAGTGTAAACTATGCTGTAATATAAGCAGAGTGTATTAGAGTATTAAAATAATTGGTAAATAATCGAAAGAAGTATCGATTATTGTTTAAAAGTACGAGATATATTATTGGAGTACCTTCCTCTTCGAAATTCACTTATAGACTGAGACGTTGTTCTCTAGAACAAAACATTCATTAGAAAGTTGTTTATATGACTTCTTATATGTTAATCATGTGTGCAACGGTAATAATAATTCTAATAACGAAAATTCAATATTACAACGTTCCAATTTTAACATTCTTTTTATTCTAATGTAATTTTATTTATTGTTCATGCGCAGTGATGACTTCGAGTGTTAAATTATGCTGTAATATAGGTAGAGTGTATAAGAATATTAAAATAATTATTAATTAATTGATAGAAGTATCGATTATTGTTTAAAAGTACGAGATATATTATTGGAGTACCTTCCTCTTCGAAATTCACTTATAGACTGACCCATTGTTCTCTAAAAAAAAACATTAATTAGAAAGTTGTTTATATGATTTTTCTCATGTTGATCATATGTGCAACGGTAATTATAATTCTAATAACGAAAATTCAAGATTAAAACGTTTGGATTTTATTATTTTATTCATTCTAATGTAATTAATTTATTGTTCATGCGCAGTGATGACTACTAGTGTTTAATTGTCCTGTAATATAAGTACAGTGTATAAGAATATTATATTAATTATTAATTAATCGATAGAAGTATTAATTATTGTTTAAAAGTACGAGATATATTATTGGAGTACCTTCCTCTTCGAAATTCACTTGCAGACTGACCCATTGTTCTCTGAAACAAAACATTAATTAGAAAGTTGTTTATGATTTTTCATATGTGGATTATTTCTGTAACGATAATAATAATTCTAATAATGAAAATTTAATATTATAACGTTCAAATTTTATTATTTTATTCATTCTAATGTAATTATTTTATTGCTCATGCTCAGTGATGACTTCAAGTGTTTAATTATGCTGTAATATAAGTAGAGTGTATTAGAGTATTAAAATAATTGTTAATTAATCGATAGAAGTGTCGATTATTGTTTAAAAGTACGAGATAAATTATTGGAGTACCTTCCTCTTCGAAATTCACTTATACACTGAGCCGTTGTTCTTTAAAACTAAACATTAATTAGAAAGTTGTTTATATTTCTTTTTTTTTATTTCGAGCATGTGTGCAACGATAATTATAATTCTAATAAAGAAAATTCAATATTATAACGTACAGATTTTATTATTTTATTTATTCTAATGTAATTATTTTATTGTTCATGAGCAGAGATGACTTCGAGTGTTAAATTATTTGTAATATAAGTAGAGTGTATTAGAATATTAAAATAATTGTTAATTAATCGATAGAAGTATTAATAATTGTTTAAAAGTGTGAAATATATTTTCGGAGTTCCTTCCTCTTCGAAATTTATTTATAGACTGAACCGTTCATTAGAATGATAAAATAATTGTTAAATAATTAATATAAGTGCATTTTGTTATCTAATAACTTATTACATATGATCTATGTACCTTTCCCTTCAAGATTCACCTTTTAACTGAGACATTATCCTCTGTGAAAATGCTTTTATTCAATGTTGGTTATGTTATTTTCCAAATGTTGCCCATGTATGTAACAAAATAAAACATTCCAATTAAACAGAGATTAACATTATAACTCTCTTCATGTAATTACTATTTTTATTAAATGCACATGTAACTTGTAATCATTATAAAAATAATGAATACAATAAAAAGAATGCATAATGTAAACATTATCTCATTGCACACGACGAAACAATCATGTAGAGAAGAAACCTTGTCAAAGAAATTTGTAAAACAATTGACAATCTATCGCTTGCCAACAGTAAAAAAGTCCCTATTATTTGTATCGATAACGTAAAAATACGCCTTTATGGTAGAGATTCATTTTTTTACGGGTGGCAAGCGATAGATTGTCAATTGTTTTCCAAATTTCTTTGACAACGTTTCTCTTCTACATGGTTGTTTTCTCTTATGCAATGAGATAATGTTTTTATTCTGCATTCTTTTTATTATATTCATTATTTTTATAATGATTACAAGTAAAAGTGTGTAAAGTACTAGTAAAAAAAGTGTAAAAATTAGAAAGTTATAAAGTGAATCTCTGTTTAATTGGAATGTTTTATTTTGTTACATACATGGGCAACATTTGGAAAATAACATAACCAACATTGAATAAAAGCATTTTCATAGAGGATAATGCCTCAGTTAAAAGGTGAATCTTAAAGAGAAAGGTACATATATCATATGTAAGCTTTTAAATTAAAGTAGGCAATCTCATTCTTTAATTAACAATTATTTTATCATTCTAATATTCTCTAATTACATTTCAGATTGTTTCTATGCATATACATTGGTTTAAACATTTTATGTTTTAACATATGTACATTAAATAGAAAATAATTTTGATATGTTATAAATTTGTGTTTCTTTTTTCGATTACAAATAAAATGTACACGTTATTAATAATTATTCTAAAAATAATGAATAGAATAAAGAGAATGTAGTATTTTATAGCATAGAAAAGCATGTGGAATAATCTTCGTGTGTGAATCGTGCATAAACGTTATTATGAATATTTTTAAAACAATTATGCATCTCTGAAAGTATTTCAATTGTGAGGATTCTTTATCGATACAGATTTTGGGAATTTATTCTTTCATATGCTACATTTCATATTAGACATTTTTCTATCGACAATTCTCTTCTATACGATTGTATTCTTTTATGCAAAACGACAAAGATCTCTTAATGTCTACATTGTCTTTATTCTATTCATTATTTTTAGAATATTTATAAGTATTGTGTACATTTATTAGAAAAATAGAAATGATTTTTAATTTATTTAATAAATAAATTATCATATGCAGTTTGACCAGCGTGGTCATGAAGAAGGTCAGATTCGGTCCGTGTAAGAAGCTGTGAGGACCCTTTTCATGGTCAAAAAAATGAATTAGCCAATCACAGCCAAGCTTTCGTCCGAATTCTTCAGTTTCATGGCGTCATTCGTGGAGAACACATCGGAGTGTCATCGTCCCGTTAAGATCAGGTAATTAAAAGATATTTTGTAAGGTTTACACCTTCCTATTGTAATATATAAAGGATAAAAGGATCAATTTGGATTTTTTGAGTATATTTTGACAATTTTTGTGGTCCTATATCGTATTTTTAATCATTCGAAATTGTTCTTTATTATAGGTGGAAAGAAGATCTACTGCGCAACATTTTCGCGCATGCAGTATTTTCGCGCCAGTCTTACGCGTCTGTTTTATGCACATCAATATGGCGAATCTTTCGAATTTTTTTATTCTGTTATCTGTATACGTGTTGCAGCGGATTTTGTTATCCCGTTAATTTCAGGTAATTGTTTCAATTAACATTTTAATGTACACCTTCCTGTTATATATTAAATGATATATAACGAATGTTATATATCAAATGCATACTACATGCATAATTTTTATATGTGTTTTCATATTTTACTTTCTTTTAGCTTTCTTAACATGGGAAGAGTTATAACACGAATTCACTAATCTTTTAACTTTGTGGCAACTTTTTTTATCTTCTCCATATATGGCGAGGTGAGCATTATTTTTGTTAAATATAAGCATATAAGCATATAGAAATACTACAGAAAAAGTGAGAGAGAAGGAGTGTGAGAGAGAGAGGAAGAATAAGAAAACAATACACTCGACACATAGGTTATTATAAATGTGTATTTTTATTTCCAGGAATTTCTGGAGCTGACGACAAAACGTAAACAGCCGATAACTTAGGTATAATTGCCGAACATTCGATACTCCCAAGATCTCCATTACCAAGGTTACGTAGTAACGTACTTCGTATTTGTCTTCTATCCTTCAACGAGACAACATAAACGAAAATGAGGCGTATTTAATTATTTAATAATTTTATTTTTAACGTTAACGTTTTGATTTTAATAGTTTAAAAAGCTTTTCATTGCATAGAATGGTATAAAAACTGGTTTATTTTTTATGTTACTCGTTATTGAGTTTGCTGATACAATTACTGTTTTATTTAGACAACTTTAAAGATTTTTAATTAATATTTATACTAACATTGCATATTTGATATGTAATATTACAAGCAAATAGTTGCATACTTTCATCAATTTCACAAATATTTAATAACTTGAATACCATTCTATCAAAAATATTCAATGGTTTTAATGTGTGCCCTGCCTTCAGAAATGATTTACAGGAAATATTGTAATAAAATCTTTAGTTTGTTTCAGCTTTTCAGACTTTTTATTTAATTTTATTTTATACATCGTCATCCTAAGGGTAGGATACCCATCCTGCAGTCATCAACGAAGACTAAAAGTAAGTATATTTTACTATCAAACATTTCTATGATAATTTCAATGGATTTTTATTACAATAATGATATTAATTGTTCTTTTTCTTGTTATGTTTCAGAAAATCATTGCAATCGAGCGCGTAGGCAATGAGGTTCTCGTGTGTTGCATCGTGTTAAAATAAAATATAAAAAAGTCGACAAGTAAATTCAGTGTTGATCGTCGTATGTTAAAGTTTCGTTTGCTCGGTTAAGAAACTCGCAAGTTTCTTTTATTCGGTTTAAACTTGTGCTCATCGTCATCCTAAGGGTAGGATACCCATCCTGCATTCATCCTGCATCCATCAAAGTGAGTATATTTTTCTATTAAACATTTTCTCAATAACTATAGAAATTTTTATATAACAACGATTGATATAATATTGTGTTTATTTGTGTTTCAGATCATCGTTGGAATGGTATATATTCACATGTTATTTATTAAATTCATTTAGAAATTCGTTTAACACTAGATTTGTTCACTATTTTTTAAAAATTTACAAACGTTGTTTAAACGAAAAAATGGATAGAGGAAAGGAATTAATATTTATGTATATTTCATTACAGCATTAAAAATTACCATATAATTTAAAAAAATATTCTACTTTAAAGTTATTAAATTTAAATTTTATTAAATTACAATTAATTTAAAATATTTCTATTTTATATATATATGTAACAAAAAAGTTTGAAATGAATCAAATTTGCTCAGTCCATAAATCTAGTGTTAATTGAATTAATTGAATGTAATGCAGTTTTATAGTCATTATTTGTGCATTGTCATCGTCATCCTAAGGATAGGAGACCCATTGTGCCATTCATCAATAAAGATTTAAAGTGAGTATATTTTTGTATTAAATAATTTCTCAAAAATTTTAATGATTTTTTGTAATAGTAATGATATTAATAGTATTGCTTTTTATTTCAGTTTCAGATTGCAATCGTGCACGAATGGCCCATGTGAAGTGACCGGAAGTGAAATTTTTGTTCTTGCATTTGACTGCGAGCAATGCAGTCTTTGAATTAGTGCAGTCTAGAATCAGTGATCGGGCGAGTAATAAGTTAAAATCAAACGCGAATTAGAATCAGTGTTGTTCGTCGTATAATAAAATTTCGGTTTCGTGATAAGAAACTCATCTATAGTTTCTTATTTTCGTTTATACCGCGTTTTTAGATTCACGCGAGGTGCATCACCATGGTGCAATAGAGCTGCATCTCATTGAAATGCATTGTAAGTATTCATTTTTATTTACATTTTATTCGATTTTATTTTATATGATTTTGGATAATATTCCAGATAACTTATCGTTTTGTTCTATTTTATTATACAGATATAACCATGGAATTTCTTCCTTTCAAAGATGTTGGATGAATTCTTCGATGGATCTTCGATGGATCTTCGATGGATCTTCTTCAATGGCAAATCGAGTATCAACTTCCATCGTCAAACTACAATACTTGCTGCGAAGTAGGAGTGTTTTGGAGCCATCGCAGAACTTCTTAAACCATGAGTTTTTATTTAAAGTCCCTCCAGTGCTCAATCATGCCGAGGATGAAAGGTCCTAATCGGCACGAGTTACTGGTTGTAATTATCTAAATAAATTATTGACGAGCACATGAGTAATTCCTTTTTAGGAGTTACTCATGAAAATTGTATATTTTATTGTATATTTTATTATTAGTTCAGGATAGGTTTTCTTGTCTCATCGGTTAAATTCATTTAATTAATAATACAATTAATAAATGCACTCTCTGTTTTATTAGATGTTTTGTTCGTGGTTAGTAGTGATGAAATCGAGCATTATTTTACTCGTTTTCGTCCAGAAAAGCATGTAATAAATGTCTTACATGCATTGCTTCGTATATAGTTTATCTTATCAAGATTAATTTTAATATATCAATACTTTGATATTTTAAATAAATGAGCAAGAAGACAAACACATTCGCGACGGATAGACTTTGGCAGTTAAGTGGCGGCTCAAAGCCCAGTTCTTTCATTAGAACAGCCAACTTAATGAAAAGAGTCGTCCGAGGTTTGCAAAAAATATCCATCATCATTGTAGAGTCTTTTAATACATCCTTACCTCGAAACTATAATTGTTTCATATGGGGTAACTTTTTTTTTCATTCACTTGTTTAAGTCATTATTCACCAAATGACTTGTAGAGTCCTTAGTCGCTTAGATGAATTTTTATACAAATGTATTTATGTGTTTATGTGTTAATCATATTTTTTAGATCAGGATTTTCAGCTTCTAATATACTAATCTCCCGTTTCTCCCCCCATACTCTCTGCGTTCTCATCTATGCGTGTGCCCAGGTGTTACACGTATGGGTGAGAAACAGTTAGCGTGGGTTTAGTTTTAATTTTTTCCCCTATTGGCGGCTGTTATTGTGCTAGTGATTGCACGATGTACTTTACACCTGTGTGTGCGTATTAGGTAGTGTGTATTGTACATCGTTTCGCGATATTTTTTATTCATTTAATACATCATTAAATACTCAAAGCACTACTTCCTCATATCACGTTTCTGTATTCTTATATTTATATTAAATATTTCTAATTTGTTTGATAATCTCGTTTGCATAGTATAATTACTGCATTTATTTGTGGAAACTTTGATATACTTGTATATTACTAGTATGCATATATATGCTAGTGTATACTTGTATTTTTGCTTTAGTTATTTATGCAATAATCATTAGCCTTGGCAGTCGATTACAGCAAAAACGTACGTATACCCATTAGCATATAAGTTTAGAAAACGTGGTTGAGCTAGGGTGTCGGAGGTGCCCCGGGGCATGCTCTCTAGTTTAGGCTTTTGCACCCTGGTGGTATGTGTGAGAACCGTGGAGTGAGTGGGTGGGTATGTATGTTTTTTCTTAAAAGGAGTAAAAATATGGATAATAGGCAGGCAGGTAGCATACTTCTTTGAATGAATGTGAAAACTTTAATTTTAAGTAGGTAGGATCCAGGAAAGGCATTAGACTTATTACTTCCACTCCGGAGTGGAAATTCCGCCTCCTGGTTTATACAGAATTGTTACAAAATTTGATCATCTCATTCTATATTATGTTTGATTTGTTAATTTATTTTGTAACTATTCTATGATCTTTATTATGTATCATGATTCAAAGGTATTTGCAACCATTTGAAAGATTCATTTCTACTTCGATTCTATCTCGAACGAGATAGAGTCGAATCTAATTCGCAAATTCTTTGATGCATTTGATACTTAGTTTTAAGTATTTCAGGATTAGCACTACGCACTATCGCGATTTTGTCTTACAGCTAGAAATATTTTATATAATTAACTAATAAATTATTAACGAATTAATGACATGAAAGTATTGCAAGAAAATACATTACATTTATTGCAATTTTTATTTCAATTCGATTTTATTACTCGATGTTAAAAGTGCGAAGTGTTATTAGGTCATCGAGGGAAATTATTATCTGCTTGGACATTCGATTAAATGTTTTCGTGTATGGTCAATGAATTCCAAGTTTATTGATTGTCCACGAGCTAGAAAAGTGAACACGAAATGTAAATTAATTTTTTTTAATAATTGAGAATTAGAATCATAACAAAATACGAGTTCATTTGCAAAATTAGTATGAAAGATCTTATCTTGCTTGCACGTAGGAAATGTCCAAATGCAGTTTTCAGGGAATGAAGAAAGAAGAGGCTTAATGCCGAAGAGGCCCCCACATAATTGTGGCTCAAGAGGGCAACTACTAAGGCTATTGAGTTATTTTCAAAGGTTCAACAGCAAGTTCGAACCTTTTGAGAATGACTCTCTAGTCATATTTTATATTTAATTCTATTATTTCTTTGCTCGTCATTAATTTCTAGTTGTAATTGGAGATGATGGACCATTCCATCTCCTTGGGACACCAAATGCGTGTCTATATCGTCAAAAAGATGCATATGTGTTTAGTTAGTTCGAGTCAAAATATTTAAATTTCTTTTTTATTACATTTTGATTCCTTATTATCGTCTTTAGAATGTTAAAGTAATCTCTCTTTTTTTTTTTTTGTCTTTAAGATTTTTCACTTTGATCGTATTTTATTAAATTTGTAATTTTTTCTTTTCTATATAATGCAGTTTAAAAGTATTAATTATAATAATTAATCGATATTATTTTCTCTAGTAATTTAATATTTATACTTTTACTTTTTTATTTCTTTTATTTTTTTTTTTTTTTTTAATGTAAAATCACGCGTTTAAATTCAATTTTATTGCATCGGTAAATAGAGATTTGAATGAAACAAATAATGAATTCAATTGAGAAGTGCATCTGTAAATTGGACGATTCATATGTTAGGCTATTCTGTATCACTTGATTCTATAATTAATATAGTTTTCTTTTTGTTACAGGTGATCTTCGTTGGATTCTACAACATACCTTTTTGATTCTCCTCCTGCTTTTTATAATATATGTATATATGCATTTCTGAAGGCACACATTTAAACACTAAAAATAACATTGAATATTAGTACAGATTTACAAAAGATTTTAAATATGTTTTTTAATCAAATGTTTAATTTATTAACATTTCTGTTTCAGATTTAAGACTTCAATGGATATACTTTTTTTTTATTTTTTTAATGTTTACTAGGTTCATCTTAAAAGGATGTTATTTTATTTTGCTTGTTTCTATAATACAAAAAAAATGTAATGTAGGATTTTGTTTCTATTTTATTTTTCATTTTAAAATCTTTCGATTTATTTTTTTTGGCATTTAATTTTGTTCTTCCACGCAACGATACTTTTCAGCATCCTTTTGATCTTGCGAATTCGTGCTCGAACTATGAAAGATACAACTTTGTAGCCTAACACCGTCGTAAAAAGTTTTTTTTATATTATTCTTTCTCTTTATATTACATATATGTATTTATATCTCATATTTTCGTACTCTTTTTTTCATGGTACATAAATCTTATAAAGGAATGAATATACGACCGTTAGAAATATAAAACCGGCTGCTGTTGCTAGCTTTCTTATTCGATAGAGAACAAAAATGGTCGTCGAAGCTATTAAAAATATTTGATTCGTACTACAAAGTATCACACGATAGATGAAAAAGCATTAATCTTTTCTTTTTTTTTTTTCAACTGACATTGATGATCGCGGCCTTAATAAAATCTTACAAATTCGTCGCAGAGAGGGTAGTTTATGGTGTTTGACTAACCAAGTACCAAAAAGGATCTTTTACTTTTCGAGTGCTCCATATCTCTTCCCTTTTGTTATATTTATATTTCTAAAGACGAATCTTTTAATCGCATGGGTGACGGTTAAACATTTAGAATGAATTAAATTGACCTAATTCCTCGATTAAGGATGAAGAAACTAATCGTAATTCAACTTCAATTTAACCCATAAGTTTATATATAAAAAAAAAATAAAACAAATCGAATTTGAATTTAAAGGAACACACAGACAGTTAGAAATTATTTTAAATTTTAATATTAATCATAAAATTAACTTATTATATGTTCTATATAGAAATTTTAAAAATAAATTAAAATATTATAATCACAAACATCACAATGTAATAAAAATAATAAATTTCAATCAATCCAAAATTTGTATTAAGAAAATTTAAAGGATTTGGGTTTCTCAAGTAGAAACTTGGAAGGACACAAAAAATAAAATATATCTATATATATCTGGGAAACTAGTTCAACGTTGGTTTCCATCTAGCGTGAGAAAGATATCTTTTTATATATATAGATATTTTTTTTTATTTGCCAAGAGATATTCTTATCCACGGACGTTGGTTTGGGTAAGGGGACCTTCGAAAGTCCGTCTAGAAGGAGGGGTTAGGATCTTGAAAAGCAGTGAACCCTTAAAAAGAACTACGATCCTTTTTTATTTCTTCTATGTTGGCTTGGATATCCCCCAATTTTTGGAAATTCTTACGTTACCCTTACCGACTCTCCTCCTCAGTTTTCAATGGCGAATAAGAGAGAGAACTTCATCGGCCAAGAAATGTCACGGGGGTGGTGATGGTGGTGGTGGTAGTGGTGGTAACGAGGGTGATAAAGTAAAGGCGACAGCTATTGTTAAATTTACAAAGGAAAGGATTCGGAAAACGTTCCCCCACTTCCCTAGGATCCTACCCCTTTCTTTTCGATTTAACTCAAAACCCGTGGAATCGTATGACGCAAGATGATCTGATTTCTTTTTGGTTAACCGGCTATTTGAAAATATTGATGAGTTATCCGATCCCAATCGATCCAAATATTGATCGATTATCATCCCTATTCAAGAATTTTATTTTTTATTTTTTATTCTTTTTTTGTTTTTATATTTTATTATATAATAAAATTATTTTATATATAATATATAATACATTTTTTTTATATTTATATTTAATTTTATATTATACACATAAAGAAAACCATGTCGGTGTTAGAGTGCCTTTCTTTAAAAAAACACTTGGTTTAATTTAATATTTATATTATAATAAATTCAAACCCAATTAAAAACTCATATATATGTATAATTAAATATTATAAATTTATTTATATTATGTACATTAATTAAAATTAATTACATTTAATTAAATATATATATATATATATTTAAAATAAATTTATATATTTATTTATTTATATATAAAAAAGAAAGAAAAAATCAACAATTTTTCAATACCCGATACAATGATGAAATATTACAAGTACATAAAGGGATAAAAGAAAATTTAGAAAAGCGTATAGGGTTTTCTTTTTTGTAATATAAAAAAGAAAGTACATAACGGTAGAGGAATGTCGTTTGGTTCTCTCAAAGATCAGAATCATGGAAAGATCAGTTTTTTATATTCTTACGAAGAGAGAGAGGAGGAGATAGAAACCTGTTTCGCTATCCCTTTCCGCCTCCGCGATTTCCGTGCCACGTATAAACCCCCCAATTTTCGCACAAAGGATGAGACTATTCCTTGAGAAACCTTATAAAATGGAAGACACAATGAAGCCTTTGTCCGCATTGGACTTACCCCATCCGTCAGATTGAGTCGACCGATTTTTTATTCTTCTCCTTCTACTACTTCTTCTTTTTTTACCCTGAGAGATAGGGGGTGGAGAAGGGGGTAAAAGAAAGTGGATGAGAAGGGTACATACACGTTTGTGACGATTCCTCCAGAAAACGTCCGAAAATTGCTATGGCTATTGTTCGAAGAATACACGTTTTTCTATCAAAAAAAGAAAAAAGAAAAAAAATTCTAAGATCTTATTCCATCTGCTTCTCTTGATGATTTCTTTTTTATTTTACTTTTTTTATTTTTTCCCCCCTAAAGAAAATTATCATTTTGTATTGAGTATTATTTCTATTCTTTTTTTTTTTTTTTAATAGTAATCGTTGTAAATAAATTGTCGTTGTTGTAATTAATTATTGTAAAAAAAAAACCTTAAAACAAATCTAATCATTCGTTATTCACATAATGATATAAATTAAATTAAATGAAATTAAATCCTATAAAAAAGATAAAAAAAGAAAAAGAAAGAGAACAAATAGAAGGGAATAACAGATCACAGACAGGAAATCGCGATAATCAGTGAGTTGAGAGATATACACGAAAAGTGCAGCCAACTTTATAACGTTTGACGAACCGGAAATGCAATATGGTTGGCAGGCAAGCAAGGCAGGCACGTGGGCAGTTTTAATACACGTATTTATACATATACACACGTGTAAACACACGTGGGGGTCTCTCATATACATTTAGTATGATAGTCTTCTTAAAGTAAACCTGTAAAAGATGAAATACATTTGGTATAGATGAAACACTGATATCTATAAGAATAATATAGTTGTTTGTTGTATGAATGAAGTTTGATCAAAAAAATTCTTATCTTAAAATAGTATTTTAATCAAACTCATCACTACTACTATGTCATCTTGTTACTGGTTTTAATGTTGGCATGATTTCTGCTTCTGTAAGAAAGAACCACCAACGAAGATGACAAAGATGACACTAGCAACAGCAGCAGCAGCATCACGATGACGATAATGATAATCCAGAACGGGAAGTTCTGACGTTCCTGTTTTGTCTGTCAAGAAAACGAAAGAGAAAGAGAAAGAAAAAGTAAAATTTCTCGTCAAAGAGTTTCATTCATCCACGCGGCAAACTTCACTCGTGCGAACACGTGTGTCCCGACATTGTAAACGAGAATTTATGCTCTTTCGGCGACGTTTCAAGGCTCTCATTCTCTCTTTTTCACTCTTTTTAAGGTTCTTCTTCTTTTTCTTCTTTGGTCTACGCTTTATTGCTTCTTCATCGGAAGTCTCACGTAATTACGTGAACGTCTCTCTCGCGAGCTATAACGAAACTTGGAAATTTACGGCACGCTATGATTTATATTTAAGGAAATTGGAAACAGACCTTCTATTTCATATTAATAGTTTTTTTTTTATTTTTTACGAGTCATTCATTACGTTTTTTATTCTTTTTCTTTTTAGCAATTAACAAATCAGATCGTTTTGAGTTATGTATTTCATTTTATTCGTAATACCACGTGTTAACTGTTAAATTATTGACTTCGAAAAAAAAAATTAAATGTAATATTTATAATGATTATAATGTTACGAATTTTTAATTTCTTTTTTTTTTTTTTTTTTTAATCAGGAAATATACCAAAATAAAAAATATTCGCGATAAGTTTTTCAAGTTAAATTTTACACACACGATCCTATTTTATTAGATATAAATAATAATACGATGAAATTAATTCTTGAATTATAATCATCATAGGTGTCACGAGTAAATCTTGAGTCTATAAATCGAAAATAAATGTTATTTCAGTATGATCAATTTAGGTTTGTTTTCCGTCATCAACGTTCGCGTAACTTGATCGTTATCGTTAGAATGAAACGTATAAAACAAATCCTTCGATATACTTTTCTTTTTATTCTTTCTTTTTTCCTTTTCTACCATCATAAGAAATTTATCGCTACTCGAGAGATCGTAACATGTTAGCAGGAAGAAACGATTCGAATTAAAGGTCGATGTTGCGTGGGTGGATTACTAAACGGAGATTGGAGAGTGGAAAGAGATAGAAGTAAGAAAAAAAAATAAAATAAAAAAGATAAAGAGAGAGAGAGAGAGAGAGAGAGAGAGAGAGAGATTGAAAACACAAAAAGAAACAACAAACACGTAGATAAGTAGCTTCTGTATTTTATCCTTGAGGAATAAAATGACCTTTCTCTTTTATAAATCACTTATGATTTTTACTTTAATATCATTTATGGTTTGAAAACAAACAATAAAAAACAAGTATGCTTTGAAAGACTTTAATAATTTTTTCTTAAAACATTTAACAAAATTATAAAATCTATACAAATACTAATTCGTTAAACATATCAGACATAAGAGGAACAGATACTCGTTCTTTTGCTTCCTAAAAATTCAAATTGAATCGCCAACCTAATTTTTAATCAATTAACACGAATAGAATTACGAATGAAAGATATCTTTCTAATAACAAATCTGACATTATTATTTCCAACTGAACATATCATTTAAAAGAATAACATTTCGAAATGTTTCGAAGGATAGGAAAAAGAAGTAGAAGTAGAAGTAGAAGAAAATAAAAAGATCGATTTTATTTATCTCGATTCATGAGTCAGTGGATGATCGTCAGTTGCTATTCATCAGTCGATTGGTAAAAAAGTTTCTCGCCGGCTTTCAAGCCTTTAATCGTCTATTCCCATAATGAAATTCCACGATGACGTTTCGTGTAGGAAATGAGCTACGTGATCGTCATACACGTTCACGACGATCAAACCCAGCTAAGATGTCGATCGTCCTTTCGAGGCTGTTGCTGTCCTATTGTAAAGCCGCCAACAACTTTACAAGTGGTGGGAATAAGATTCGTGATGGAATTCATCCCTGACTCTTTCATTGTTTCTATCATTTATCTCTAAGAACAAAAAGAGAGAATACGATGATGAGGGATTTGTACAATCCTTTCTTTCATCTTTCATTCATATTGACAATTATTATACTACTATACGTCGTGGGTGTATTGAAAAAGTTTTGAATTTATACACTAAACTTATCAATGTTTCATTTTATATCTATTTTTACTGTGAATGGTCAAATGATTGTTAACACTAAATTTTTTAAATATTGTTTTGTTCACTGTATCAAATGTGTGTCAAATGTAAATTTAACTTTCAAATATACTGACGATCGAAACTACTCCAAAATAAGTTTAAAATTTACGAAAAATATTTTTAAAAAAATATATATATATGAGATAATTTATGGTTGAAGTGGACACATCTTTCTTTAGCGTTCCTATATCATTCTTCCATTCTGAATCCTGGTAAAAGAAAACGCAGCCACGTCGAAGAAGTCCGCAAATGCGAAGTGAAGCATAAAGCATCCACGAAACGATCGTAAACCATGTGATATCATCTTCCTGGCTGACCAACCAACCAACAGTTGGGGGCTTTTGTCTTCTTGTGAGTTGTGTCTTTGCATTGTCTTTCCTTTGGTTCTTTATGGGACCCCAAATCATCCGAAATGTACGCCAATACCGTTTTAAACGATTTCCAAAGTAAAATTCGTTCTAAAACTAATATATCTCGATTATATTTCAATCGATCATTACAAAATATTAAAATACAAGATAAGATTAGATATTTATAAAAAAAAAAAGACAATTGTTAAGAAAAAATAGAGATACCTACCGAACCCGATTGATTTTTCTTATCATGAGACATCGAATGAAATTCGCATTTCACGTGAGAAATTATGCGTTCTTTGAAAAAGACGAAGGAAGAGAGGAAGGTAGAATAGGATGAAGAAAAGAAGGAAGAAAGAGTTGGAGTAGTTTCGATCGTCGGTACATTTGAAAGTTAAATTTCACAGTTTACGATGGGAATTTCTTTTGAAGACGGTAAAGAAGAGACATACACACTTTTATTCAAGATCTTCGGCAAAACTAAGCAAACCCAACATCGTCAACATCGACATCAGCATCACAAGCTCTTCTTCTTCGTCGTTGTTTTCGTTTGTTGTCCTTACGGGTTTCCATCAATCCGCCTTGTGACATGCAAATAATTCGTGGAAAAAATCTCCTCTCCCTTTTTCCCTACGGTTTCACGATGCTCCGCAATTAATCACGTAACCGTGGCTACCGAAGTAACAATTTGTTATACCTGACAAGGCCCTTCGTTTTAAGAAAAAGAAAAGAATCAAAGAAAAAGGGAGGGGAGGGCAGGATAATATTGGGGTAGGTGGGATGAAACAAGTATACGAATTATTATCAATTTCTTATTAAATAATAATCATTTAAATAAATGTATAAATTATCAAAGGATTTTTTTCTGAATCTTTTTTTTCATAAATAAATAAATAAAACAATGTTAAATATAAGTTAAAATAAAAAAAAGAAACTATTCTTTTTATATCAAATTAATATAAATTTCTTTAATACACAAATACTATAATTAAAAAAAATGTTCTTTCTCGTATCTAAAACGATACGATATAATTATATACGTGGAAATTAACTTGTGAATTATTTACGTCAGATATTTGCATCATATTGAAATAAAAATATATTCTTCTTTTTATGTAAATGACGTATACGATATGAATAATTAACAAACAATTACATAACAAAATTACCATATATGATAATCGTAATACGATTAAATAAGGATTACGTAAAACATTTAAACGATAAGATATTAATTAATCAAAAAGAAAAAAAACATGGAAGTTATTAAAATTTCTACTTGTAAAAAAAAACAACTTAAGGATTCACTAAATCTCATTAATCAAAATTCTAATCAATAATAATAAAAATAATAATTTTATGTATTGATTTAAAGCCAACGAACTAGCACGTTATAGGAGGGAGAGGGTATTTATATCATATATCATAAATACGTATCAATTGTGACTTTTCGATCAAGATCAATACATATATTCATATACTCAGTTTAGAAATTAGAAATAGAAAAAAAAATAGAAAAAGAAATGAAGAATCTACTTGGAAAAGCATACATATCGGCGTTTTCAACGTGTTTGCTGTTGCTGCATGCTGTGAACCAATACCTCGAGGGATGAAGATAAATATTTCTACTGACGAGTCAAAACTCATGCTAACCGCAATCAAACATCTATTACTTCACCATGATTTCATTTTTAACTCTAACTCTAACTATCTGACTGTCCTTTTTTATACACATGCATAACTAGACCTTTGGTTTCATACTAGAATTCAAGTGACGTTCACGAATCGTGGACCAGGTAGATTCCCATTCAAATGTAAATCAATGTCACCAGTATGCTACACAGAGTACACCCTAAGTTATACTTGGGTTCAACAACGATCGATTCTTTCCATCTCTTTCTATCTCACTCACTCACTCACTCACTCACTCACTCACTCTCTCACACCTTCTATGTTTCTCTATCTCTTTATAATCTTTCTCTTATTCTCTCTCTCACACTTTTTTTTGTCTTCTACCTTTCCCCCCTTCTTTTTTTCTCTCTTAGCGCGTGAAACCAGAGTGGAATTCTTGTGCGGTCGCTGATATAAAAGGGAGAAACGAATCGGTGATCCACGTGGCACACATTTAAACGTTCCTCTTCCGCGTGCCAAGTTTAAATTCCTTTTCGTTTAACTTTTCTTACCTTCCTGTCATTTTTCTTCTAATCACTATGGTATTTATTCAATTGCAATCTTTTGATTATCTGCAAAAATCTTTTTATACATCTAAAAAAATGTAGAAGTATTTATCCATTAAATAACAATATCAAAATTGCACTTATTTAAATATAAATTTTGCTGACAAAAATCTCGTTGTTTTTGTAAGATTAGAAAATATTTCCTCTTTTTTTTTTCTTTTTTTTTTTTTTAATAGCATTAGTTATCGTTGTCCATTAAAGAGTTGATGCGAAAATTCAAACCGCCGATTCGAATGGGATAAAATGATGAAAAGAAAATTAAAAAAAAAGGATGCTACTACCTTAGGTTAGGTTACTTCCCACGGCTCGTATAATATTGATAGATGAGTCGTTTGCCTTCTTCTTATACAACCGGCCACGCAACTTTCTAACGTTCAAATTTATCAAAATCACTTGGATGTGTGCTCGACACAGCATGACGTTACGCGTCTCAACGGCACTTGGCTCGATCCGTCATTAACGAATTTGCATATGCCAATCAGTCTCACTCACCAATGTAACAGAGAAAGAAAGAAAGAAAGAAAGAAAGAAAGAAAGAAAGAAAGAAAGAAAGAAAGAGAAAGAAGACATCTGCTCTTTTTGAGAGAAGGGAACTAAATTGAAGTGGAACCCCAAATTTTTGCATATTTTCCTCGTACCTCTTTTTTTCTTTTTTATTTCGAGTCCTTGAAATCAACGAACTCGATTACTTGAAAATGAATTGATACTTTTGTAGAAACAAAATTTGTCCTACATTTGTTTTTCCACGAGGAGAAAAGTATGTTTTTTTTATTATATTTTTTTTTATAATGCGAATCGATATAAGTATCGCGTTGGAGGATAAAAGTTTTTCGATTTTAATATCATCAAAAATTGCTAAAGTTTCTTGCGCGTTCCTCGCTCCCATGTAATCGCGATTTCATGTTGAACGTTAATACAGGGCACGAGACAAGGATAAAATTCGAAAGAGAAAGAAATACCTGGGTAGAAGTTTTATCGAGAACTCGTGCGGATACAGTCGATTTGAGGAAAGAAAGAAAACTTTAAACGAAAGTGCTCGTTCATATCCGTTCATATAATAAAGTACCCTTCTTCAATTTGATTCGTGAACATACTTTTCTAACGATTCGTCTCTTTTATTGGCTCCTAAATTATCTTCGTATTAAACTTTACCATTTTCTAGAAACCATAAAATTAGAAGAAAAAAAAAACCAATCTAAATGATTCAATAAAATTAGATTCACCGTAAAAAAATTCATAGAATTTTATTGTATTCCTAATGACCAGATTTCACCACCACCAACGGATATAATTGAATTTATTGAAATATATATTTCTAAATAAAAAACAATCGTGAAGAATGACGTTTAAGAAATTGTTTTTCATAGTAAATAAATAAAAATACGTGTCAGATATGAGATTCAATGAATGATTGGCGTGATTGTAATTGAATCGCAAAATGATTTGACAATAGGAGCAATTGGACGACGAGTGCATCCGTTGCTGATCCTTTTCTCTCTTTCTCTCTTTCTCTCTTTTTCTCTTTCTTTTATAAAAGTGTGTGTGTGTGTGTGTCTCCGAGACGGTTTATAAATATTTACACGATTTCATTCATTCGTACCGCGTCGAGTGAAGAACGACAACGTGTGAATGTACCGATGATGCGTTTGGTTCTTCTCTTGAGAGAAAAAAAAAAGAAAAAAATAGATAGAAAAGAGAGAGAGAGAGAGAGAGAGGGAGAGTGAGACCCACGCGACGGGAAGTAATGTCGCTATGAGTTTACGATGTATATACCACCATAAGCTATGGAGTTTCGTGTGTCACGAAGAAAACCAGGAGAATTCAACTGATTCATATTCTCGCCACGAGAAGCGGCGAAATATCCTCCCTTTTCCCCCTTTTCCCCCTTTTCCCCCTTTTCCCTTTCTTTTCTCCCCCTTTCTCCCCATTATCATCCTCTTCGTCCACCTCCTCCACCTTCTCTTACACCTTCTACTCTTTCTGTTACTGACAGCGATA